>NC_133659.1:213664139-213964139 GCF_037893015.1 Macrotis lagotis | reverse complement strand
GTGTGTGTGTGTGTGTGTGTGTGTGTGGTGGCTGGGACTAGAAGGTGGTGACCTTTTTTAAACAACAAAAAATGTAAATAGATTTCAAATAAGAGCAAATTTAAGTGGAAACAAGTTGGAGAGGAAGGAAGATAAAATTGTGATTTTTATAATTTCATAAATCAAGACAAAAATTAAGCCATCAGAAAGCTCTTTCGAGGATTAGCTTTACTTGAAACAAATAGTGCAAACCATAATAATAATGGATTTTTTTAAATGGGTATCTGGATTCACAAACTATTTTAACTAATCATATTTACTTAATTTGTTCCTTTGAATTGCAACAGTAAACTTGTGAGTGAGCAGGGTTACTTACAATAACTAATATTAGTTATCTTACAAATGAGAGGTACATCCAAAGTGAGAAAAGAGACTTGCCCAAATTCATACAACCCATGAATCACAAGATTTGAACTAATTTTGAACTGAAAAATCTAGAGTTCTTTTTATTGTTCTACTATTCAACCCTATATCCCACTTGCTACTCTATTTCTCTCCATTAAAGTAAAACAAGAGAAAATGTAAAAACTTCACACAGGGTGTTATCATTGTATAAACTGGGAGAATTAACCTCTAACCTCCCTGCTATTCAATTTAACAGAAAAAGTAGCTTCCAGAACATCAACTTAATTTAAATGAAATGTATAAGATTTCCAGTTATGACAACATGAAAGATCTTAGTCTTCCCCAAGCCAACATCTTAACAAAAAAATAAAGAAGGGCACCAGAGAAAATCAAGAAAACTAAAGAAAAGGAAAAAATACTAGTTACTTTCTCTATCAAATATAGAATTGCAGAAGAGTCTGAACGGAAGCTCTAAACGGGATTATGATGACTGGGGGAAAAATAACTCAACATCGAGTAAATTTAGCCTGAAACCAGGGGGATTCTAGCTGAAGTCACAGTAGCAGCAAGTCCATAGCGTGCCATTAAATGATTGATTGATGTTTGATGTTTGATCTTCATTCTTGAAGACTACAACATCAGGGAGGTGATGCCATGACAAGGACACGAATTGGATTTGAGTAAGGGGGAGCTGTGCAAAGACACCAGTCTCATTTGCTCCTCCAGAGTCATCTGGGTTCAGTGGCCAGATACAAATCAGGAGGAGTGGAGATGGCCCTGGATGGAGGCAATCAGGGTGAAGTAACTTACCCAGGGCCACAAAGCCAGTAAGTGGCAAGTCTCTGAGGCTACATTTGAACTCTCATCCTACTGACTCCAAGGTCCAGTGCTCTATCCACTGAACCACTGAACCATTTAGCTGACTATGATGTTGAATAGCAAAGTGGTAAAGGAGCAGAAACTATAGTAAAATTTTCAAATCAGAAGTCATTCCCCAATTGATAAGGAATCACAGAATATGAATAAGCATTTTAAAAAAATTTTTTTGCAAGGAATGACTTACCCAAGGTCATACAGCTAGATAATTAATAAGTATATGAGGCCAAATAGAACTCAGGTCCTCCTGACTCCAGGGCTGGTGTTCTATCCATTGCACCACTTAGCTACATCCTGAACAAGAAGTTTTTAAAACAACTTTGAACTGTAAATCTTCCTTTGGAAGAATAAATCCAAAACACTAATAATAAGAGAAATGAAATTCAAAAACAATAGTGCTTTTAACATCACATCCAACAAATTACATAAATATGAAAAAAACCAGGAATATTAGAGGGAATGTGGGAAGTTCACTATACATGTTGATGGAGTTGTTTTCAAAGTGAAAGCACTTGGAAATCAATACATTTTTTAGTCACATATGCTGAGGAAGTCATTGAAAAGAAAAAAAGCCTCTTTATATTCCTAGCAAAGGACTAAAAATAAAATAGATGCTCATCAACATGCAATCAATAAACAAATTTTCTTACATGAATATAATGAAGTATGAAAGCATTACTATCATAGAGAAGCATGTAAAGACTTATCTGAAATGATTTAGAGTAATATAAGCTAAGTCAAGAAAAAAGTGTATATTAATGATTATAGCAATATAAATAGAAAGAGCAACTACAAAAGAATGAAATAAAATTACAAAATTACAAAGAACAAGTACGGCCTCAAAAAAAAGATATTAGAAGACATACCTACTATATGCTTTTTGTAGAGTTACAAGACCACAGATATAGAATATGGCATGTATTTCAGACATTTTTTGATATAATGTCTGGTTTGACTGATTTTCCCTCAATTTATTGTTTGACTCTTGAACAAAGAGAACTCGAGAAATTTTGGTGCTATAAAAACAAAGGAGACTGATAAATGTGTATGAAAAATAAAATATAGGCAATGTAGGAGATGAAGTACCACTCTGGGAAATTAAAAAAAAAACCAAAATTCATCTTCATGAGTTCAAATCTGACCTCAGATATTTACTAACTATGGAACCTGATCAAATCACTTAGTCTTGGTTTGCCTTAGTTTCCTCATATGTAAATTGAGTTAGAGAAAAGAATTACAAACTAATCCAATATCTTTGCCAAGAAAATCTCAAATGGGATCATGAAGAGTCTATTGCTTCAAAGCTTAATCTATTGTAATCATAAGGAGTTGCTCACAGGAGGCCCACCACTGACTCAGTATTCTCATCTGTAAAATGAATTGGAGAAGGGAATGGCAAACTACTGGCTAGATTTGAACTCTCATCCTCCTGACTCCAAGGTCAGTGCTCTATCTACTATACCACCTACCTGCCTGTGAAATTGAATAGGGAAGTGGTAAAGGAGCAGTTTATTCATGGATTACTCCAAGCAATTAAATGGGAAGAAATTGTAGTAAAATTTTCAAATCAAAAGTCATTCCCCACTGATAAGGAGTCACAGGATATAATAAACAGATTTTTACTTTTATTTTAATTTTATTGTTCTTTGCAAGGCAATGGGGTTAAGTGACTTGCCCAGAGTCACACACAGATAATTAATAAGTATCTGAGACCAAATTTGAACTCAGGTCCTCCTGACTCCAGAGCAGGTGCTCTATCTACTGTGCCACTTAGCTACATCCTGAATAAGGAATTCTTAAAACAACTTTGAACTGTCAATAATCATTTGAAAGAATAGTTCCAGGAGCCAAGATGGCAGTATGATGGCAGCATTTCCCAGGAACTCCTTCCCCCCAAAACTCCAAAAAAATACCCCCAAATGATGACTCTAGACAAAATTTAGAGGGACAGAACCCGCAAAAAGACTGAGTAATACATTTTAGAAATTCTGTGGGGAAAGGTGTGTTTCACCAGGACCAGGGGTTGGAAAAAAAGCTGCGGCGGCAGTGCAGCCCAGCTCAGAGATCACTGGCAACAGCTTGAAGGGGCACTGAGAGAACTCTGCTACACCAGAATGAGTGTGGAGTGAGGAGCACAAGCTGCAGAATCTGCGGCAAGAATCTGGAGAAAGAGTCTTCAGAAAGATTCTAGAAAAAAGAATCTAGAGAAAGCCTGCACCCCCAGAGATGGTAAGGGGATCAGGGAAGACTGCAGAAATTTCTCTGCTCTCCCTCCAGTAGGACTCTGCTGTTTGCTTATACTCAGATCCAGGTTGCAGTTTGGTCTTCTATACTAAGATATCAGGATCCTCCTTATAGCCCCAGGGCAGAGGGAAGTATGGGGGCCATCTACATATCAAAGCACAGGCAAGAGAGCATAAGACCTTGGAGGAATAAAGGTCCCAGTGGGGTGTCCCCAAAAAAACACCCAAAGCCTTGGAAGTGCTGTCTTGGGCTGAGGAAATGAGCAAACAACAGAAAAAAAGAAGAATCTAACCATAGAGAATTCCTTTAGTCCCATGGAAGAACAAAACACATACTCAGATGATGACAAAATCGAAGCTTCCAGATCCAAAACCTCCAAGAGAAATAGAAAATGGGCTCAGACTATGGATGAGCTCAAAAAAAGACTTTGAAAAAGCAATTAAGGGATATGGAGGAAAAATTGGGAGAAGAAATGAGAGCGATGCAGAAAAATCATGAAAACCAAATCAAAAGCTTGGTGAAAGATATACAAAAAAATACTGAAGAAAATAATATGTTAAAAACCAGTTTAGGCCTAATGGAAAAAGCAAAACAAAAGGCAAATGAGGAGAATAATGCCTTAAAAAAGCAGAATTGGTCAGCTGGAAAAGGAGATAAAAAAAGCTCTCTGAAGAAAATAACTCCTTCAAATGCAGAATGGAACTAAAGGAAGCTGATGACTTTGCAAGAAATCAGAAAGAAATCAAACCTTCCCCAAAAAAGTCAAAAATTAGAAGAAAATGTGAAATATCTCATTGGAAAAACAACTGACCTCAAAAACAGATCCAGCACAAATAATTTAAAAATTATTGGGCTATCTGAAAGCCACAATCAGGAGAAGAGCCTACACTTCAATTTTCAAGAAATAATACAGAAAAATTTCCCTGAGTTCCTAGAAGCAGAAGGTAAAATAGAAATTGAGAGAATTCACCATTCACCTCCTGAAAGAGATTCCAAAAGAAAAACTTTCAGGAATTATAGCCAAATCCCCAAACTCCCAAATTAAAGAGGAAATTCTAAAAGCTGCCAGAAACAATTCAACTACCGAGGCTCCATAGTCAGGATTACACAGGATCTGGCAGCATCTACATTAAAGGGCTCATAGGAATTGTAATACGGTATTCTGGAAGGCAAAAGATCTTGGTTTTCAACCGAGAATCAACTACCCAGAAAAACTGAACATCCTCTTTCAGGGGAAAAGATGGACTTTCAATAAAGCATGGGACTTTCAAACTTTCCTGTTGAAACAACCAGAACTGAACAAAAAATTTGATCTCCAAGTACAGGACTCCGGTGAGCCAGAGAGGGAGGAACTTAATTTAACTATGAGGAGCTTAATGATATTGAACTGTTTGTATTCCTGCATGAGAAGAAGATATTGATAACTCATATGAACTTTCTCATTTATAAGAGCTGTTAGAAGGAGCATATATAGACAGGACATAGAAAGTAGCGGAATATAATGGTATAATATAGTAAAAAGATGGAGTTAATGGGTGATAAAGGAAAGTACTGGGAGGAAGGAAAAGGAGATGAAGAAGGAGCTAAGGAATTTCACATGAGTCAAGAAAAAGCTTTTTCAATGGAGTGGAAAGGGGAAAGGCAAGGGGGAATGAGTGAGCCTTCATTCTCATCAGAAATGGCTCAGAGAGGAAATAACATACACAATTAATAGGGTGAGGAAATCTATCTTACCCTAGTCAAAAATAAGAAGAAAGGGACGGGATGAGAGGGAATGGGGGGAGGGAAAGGGGGAATAGGTGATAGAAGAGAGGGAAGATCGAGGAAGAGGGTACTCAGATTCAACACATTTTTGGACAGGGACAGGATGAAAGGAAAGAGAGAATAGAATAAATGAGAGTGGGAAGGAATAGAGTGGAGATACAGCTAGTAATAGCAACTGTGGGAAAAATATTGATGCCACTTCTCTGGTAGACTTATTATTTTTTTTAGGTTTTTTGCTATGCAATGGGGTTAAGTGGCTTGCCCAAGACCACACAGCTAGGTAATTATTAAGTGTCTGAGACTGGATTTGAACCCTGACTCCAGGGCCAATGCTTTATCCACTGCTCCACCTAGATGCCACCTAGCTGCCCCCTCTGGTAGACTTATGATAAAGAAAGCAACTCACCCCGAAGACAGAGCCTGTGTTCAGATTTCAACAGAGATTGAAGTATATTTTTTTCCTCTCTGTCTCTATTCTTGAGGTTTCTCATCTTTGGGGGGGGTTATGTTTATTTTTATAACACATTCAATTTACTTCAATGTATGGTATGGAAACAATGTAGAGACCATCAGACAGCCTTCTGTGGGGGGGAAGGAAGGGGGAAAATTATAAAATTCAAAATCTTACAAAAAATGATAGGCACATATTACTATTGTATATAATTGGAAAACAAAATGCTAAAAAAAAGAAAGACTAGTTTCAAAACACTAATAATAAGAGAAATGCAATTAAAAAACAATAATTTTTTATCTCACAACAGCAAATTACATAAATATGAAAAAACTAGAATATCACTAAGAAAACTCCAAATGAGATCACAGAGAGTTGAACAACAACAGCAACATCATGACTGAAAAGTGACTAACAAAAATCTCACATAAAAAAATTACTGACTTCAAAAGCAGATCAATGAGGGAGAATTTTAAAATTATTTGACTACTAGAAAACCCTAACAAAAAAGAGCTTGTGCATTATATTTCAAAAATAATTTTTCCAAAAGATAATTGTCCAGATTTCTTCACATCCAAACAGGAAATTAAAATAGGAAGAATCTTTTAATCATGTCTAGAAAGAAATTCCAAATAAAGGATCAAAGAACAATATAGCCCAAAATCAGAGCTTTCAGACAAAGAATAAATACTATAAACAGCTAGAAAGAAAGACTTCAAGTACTAAGGAGGACAATTCAAGATCACACAAGATAGAGAAGAGAACCAAAAGGCAAAATAAATTACAGTTAAGAATAAGTTATCCTGAAAAAAGTGGAGGTAATTAGCAGGGAAGAAAATGGATTTTAATGAAATGGAAGATATCCAAGTACTCCTGATGAAAAGACCAGGGTTAATGAATAACTCTGAAAAAGAAATATATGCAAAGAGAAAAATAAAAAGGTAAGCTTGATAGAACAATGATAAGGAATTTAAGAATTAATAGTAATAATAACAATGCATTTATGTTGAGCTTCAAAGTTTTCTAGTGAAACTTGAAATATTAACTCATTTCATTCTCACAACAACCTTGGGCATTAGGTACTATTATCCTAAGGGAGAAATTGTTGTGACTTGTGTAGGATCACATAGATAGTCCATGCCTGACTTCTAGATTATGAACTAGGTCTCCTGGTTTTGTTGCCACTGATTTGTTTCTTGCATTGGGTTCTGCCCCATAAGAATTGTGACTCAGACTCAGGAATGTAGGTTTTGGAAAGAAAATAAGAGATTTATTAAAGGAAGTTACAGCATATTAGGAAAGGGATAGAAAAGTTAGAGTCTTAAGTGAAGACCACATAGATTGCTGATTGAATTGGCCAGGCCAGCTGACCAGGGTTCAGCAGGAGACTGGAAGGTCAAAAGGGTCCGTCTCCCCCTCAGATCTCCTCAGATTCTCTCCCAGAGTCCATAGGGAGGGGGTGGTGATGTGGCAATGACTCAAGTCCCTCATTGGAGATTTTGCCACTTGGAGAGGGGTCTCTTTTGGGTGGTCTTCCAGGACCTGTGCTCTCTGGCTACCCCACCAAAAGAGAATACAACCCAAATCAGGTTGAAGGTCAGGCCCTCAGGTGTGGCCTAAATTAGATGATAGAGGAAGGGAGATTCCCTTATAATTCAAACAAAAGATTTACAAATTTGTCTTAAACTGATCTCATCACTCCAATTCCCAGTTTTTTCTGCATCAATTTCAGGCTCCACATTGTTCACTGTGCCAACCAACTGTGGGATGAAACAATGGTGAGTATTTACATTCCAATAGGGAGAGATCCCAACATCAGAGAAGGAATTAAATAAGACACCACTATCTAACAACCAGGAATGGTTTACTTATGTTTTGATTTTAAAATGAGATAGGGAGGAAATGGAAAAATTGAAATAATGGGAATCAATAACCCAGTATTAAACTTCCAAAAATAAATTAGTTAATAAAAAAGATCAAAACTTCTTACTTAATGAGAATTTCTGGGAAAATTGAAAGCAGTCTGGCAGAAATTAGTTTAAACCATCATCTTAACAGTTTTTTATACTAAATTAGATAAAGGCAGGTGATTTTAACATTAAAAATTACAACATAAAAATAATCAGAAGAGGAGCAGATTATAGATTTTAGTCTATGTTTTTCATACAAAGGATTTTTGCATTTTCTTTACAGATAATTCAACTTAATTTTCTAAGACTGGATGTTTTAGAGATCCACTTGGTCTTTGGTCAGTTCTGATATTTTATATTTTGAAGGTATTCCTCCATTTCTATTTGTTCCTATTTTTGTTAGCATATAACTGTGCACAGTAGATTCTGATAATTCTTTTTATTTCTTTTTAACAAAAAGTATTTTGACTTTTCTAGCATTTTTATACTCTTTAAAACTAACAAGGTCCCTCTCCAGTCAAAGGATCAAATGGTAAGAGAAGGGAAGGTGACCTAGTCAAGTCTCCTTCCCTGAAATTCCTCTTCAGAGGTTTGTTGGAAATCCATATGGGCTCCAATTTCTAAAATTTTCCATTTTCTAATAATTTGATAATTTGTAGAGAGCTCTAGAGTGTGGTCAAATTTCCTTGACCTGTTAATATGAAATTTCCAATTTGCCTTTTCATACTTAGACTAAAACCTATGATCATTTGATTGTTTGATACCTATTTATATCTAGTGAAATTATCTAGACTAAAATGAGACAATTCAATTTGACCAAACTCAAACAATTAGAACTACCTTTGCATACATAGAATGGGCTTCCTCAGGAGATGATGGATCCCAACTTCATTAGAGGTCTTCATTTATCCATTTGTGTAACAATTCCTTTTGAATTGGTATTTGACTATTTTTATGGCTGAGTCCTCACCTAACCCTGAAATCCTTTAATTCTGTGATGACTCAGACAAATCCCTTTCCTAATGTTGACCACTTTTGTGAAAATAAAGCCAAAATAATCTGAGTAAATAATTTCAGTCCTTAAAGACTGCATTTCAGCATATTGCTCAATATGCCTCCTCTATTGAACTTCTGGAAACTCACAATTAAAACTCAAGAACTTCAGACCAAAACTTCAGACCACTGGAAAGGGTCTCCTATTAGATTAAAAATGTATTAATATACTTTTTTTCAAGTATCAATCATGTTCTTAATAGCTAATTCCTGCCTCAAATAGCTTTCCATAAAAATTATATAAGCCCATTTAATAAAGCAACTGACAATTCATGTCACATTTACCTTTTGTAATTTACCATTTCTTAACAGAAAGGAATTATGCTTTAACCTTTGCCATCTGGAACCCACTTTAGCTATTATAGTTTGTTCTGGATTCTAGTGATTCTTTTGAAGTAATATGATTTCCACTTGATTAAGGCATAGTTTCATTTATGATGGTCAAAAAGGAAGATGCACTCACAGACTTGGATTTTGGTGCCCTAAAGTAGGTCCTCTCCATCTGTTTTGCAAAAGTTTAACATTTTTTCAATCTTTGGAGAGATAAAAATCAAATTAATTGCAGGATAGACAAATAATGCATAGAAAGAGTTGATAGGAAGAAAGAATCAAAGAAAGAAAAAGAAAGAGAAGATATAGAGAGATATAGTTTCCTTTTTGGATCAATTCAAAATAAGATTTAAGCATTGCTTGCTCCCCATTCCCCCATTTCCCTCCATTATAAAAACTCTTCATACCTCTTCTATGTGAGAGAATTTTTCCCATTCTTTTTCTCCCTTCTCTCTTCTCTTGGTGCATTTCTCTTTTTTAACTTTCCATTTTTGAGATCATCACAATATAATAGACTAATACACATGTCCTCTATGTAATTTCCCTAATAATGACAAAGTTCTCAGAAGTTACATGTATCATTTTCCCACGTAGGAATGTAAATAGTTGAATCTTTTTGAGTTCCTCTTTCATATCTCACTTTTAAAGTTTCTCTTGAGTCTTGTTTCAGTGGCAAATTTTCTATTCAACTGTAGTCTTTTCATTAGGAAAGCTTGGAAGTCCTCTCATTAAATATCAGTTTTTACACTGTAGATTTATTCTATTCTTATTTTTTATTATTCTTATTATTTATTCTATTATTGTGGTAGGTAGGTTATTTTAGGTTTTATATCCCAGCTCTTTCTTTTCTAGAATATGATATTCCAAGTCCTCCATTCTTTTAAATGATAACTACTAAATCTTGTGTAGTCCTGACTGTGACTCCATGATGTTTAAATGGTTTCTTTCTGGCTGCTTGCAATATTTTCTCCTTGACATGCAAACTCTGGAATTTGACTATAATACTCTTGAAAGATTTCATTTTGAGATCTCTTTTAGGAGATTACTGATGGATTCTTTCCATTTCTGTTTTATCCCAGATTCTAAAATATTGAAGAAGTTGTCCTTATTTCTTGAAATTTGATTTCTTGAAAGATGATAACTAGGTTCTTTTTTGTAAATCAAGGTCTCAGGTAGTCTAATAAATTTTTAAACAGTCTCTCCATCTATTTTCCATGTCACTTGGTTTTCTGATGTTTATATTTTCTTCTAGCTTTTTCAATCTTTATATTTTGTTTTATTGTTTCTTGATGTTCCATAGAATCAATAGCTTCCACTTGACCAATTCTAATTTTTTGAGGGTTTATTTTCTTCAGTAATGTTTTATACCACTTTTCCCTAGCTATTAAACTCTCATAATTTTCTTGCAGTACTCTCATTTTTCTCCTAATCTTTCTCTATCATTCTTATTTGTATTTAAAATTCATTTTTGTTCTTTGTATGTTCTTTTTAGCTCTTCTAATAATTCTTGTTGAGCTTGTGTCCAATCAGAATTTTTCTTTCAGGCTTTACTTATAGAAGTTTCAAGTCATTGTCTTTCTGAGATTGTGTCTTGAGCTTTCCTATCACTATAGATATTTTTTATCCTCAGATTCTTTTTTATTTACTCATTTTTCCAGACTATATATCTTGACTTTCCACTTTTTATTAAATTTCTTAAATTATCGCTATCAGGATGTTGTCCCTTATAATAAAGAATTTTTAATTAAAAGGAAAAAAGAGAAGAGGAAAAATTCTAAAAAATCAATTAATAGGATTTAAAATCTGACAATATATGCAATGTTATTCACTTGTGCACTACCACCTTCTATATAAACACACACAGACACACACACAGGCACACACAGACACACACAGACACACACACACACACACACACACACACACACACACACATAAACACACATACTCACCTCTCTGCAGAAGACAGGAAGAAATTAAACCAAAAGATAGTCAAAGAGAATATTAAATTTTTTATTTGCTAATGATATGATAGTTTATTTGGAATGCCCCAAGAAATCAGCAGAGATACAAATTGAGAAAATAGCTTTAGCAAAATTGTAGGTTTCAAAAAAACCACAACAATCAAGAACTTTTCTATATGAATATTAAAAAAATCCAAGAGACTGCAATAGAAAAAATAATATCTTTTTAAAAATTATAAAATTCAAAACAAAACAAGCATACAGAATTATTTTTACCAAAGAGCAAAAAATACTTTCATACATTCAATTAGAAAGTATTCCTTAAAGGAAAAAATAATTTAAATAGCTATAAGACTATTCAGTGCTCATACCTGGTCCATTCCAACATAAAAAATAACAATATTAATTTACAGTTTTAATGTCAACCTAATCAAGTCATAAAAAGTGATAGAAAATGACTTTAAAATATGGTTAACAATCATTTAAAAAAATAAAACATAAAGAATATTTAAGAAAAGGGGACATGAAAGGCACTTCCAGACCTTAAACTACAATAGAACATTTCAAAGGTACAGACTAGATAAGAGAAAACCAGAGACAACTGATCTCAATAACCCAGCATATATTAATTCCAAACTAAAATAACAGGAAAGAACTTCCTATTTGATAACTAATGAAGATATCAAAAAATAAATAAATATCTCAACAGAAAAAGGGAGATGTTTGGGAAAGCCTTTGACATAGTATAATAATTAGATTGGTAAAAATACTACACAAATTAGGTAAAAAACTTTATCCCTATAAGCATAGAGGGATATATCATGGGAAAGCTAGATGGCACAATGCCTAGAGCACTGGCCCTGGAGTCAGGAGAATCTGAGTTGAAATATGGCCTCAGATACTGAGATATATAGATATATAATAAAAGTTATCTATATGAAGTCAAAAGAAAACATCACATGCAATAGTTTTTTTCTTTTCCAATTAGTCAAAGAAAAGAGGTTCCCTGTTACCATTATTAAATTCATGCCAAAAATTGTAAAATTAGCAACTCGAGAAAAGAGAAATATTCAAGGTACAACGATGGATAAAGAGGAGTTAAAATTAGTACCCTATTGATGATATGATAGTTTACATGGAAAACGCTAGGAAATCAGAGAGTAACTGAGACAGTAGCTTCAGCAAAGATGCAGATCACAGCATAAACGCTCAAAGAAAAACTACATTTTAGAGCTAATGAACTTGGAAATTGAACTCTTGTTGATGACAGCAAGATCAAGGTTATGATAATTTCTATGTGTACTGAAGTTAATGAAGGAGAAAATAATGGGAAATTAGTACTTTGCAAAAACTGGAGGTTAAAAGAGTTGAGTAACTCATAACTGTCATTGTGATATCCTCTAGATAAGAAGAGAAATTATGAAGAGTAAAGCTCAAGGTCAGGGACTGAACACATTGTAGAAGAAAGAAGGATGTATGAATAGAAAGAATAAAGCCACTATTTGAATAGGTTGTTGAGTTGGATAGAATAATCCTCAAAGGAGATATTGTTTGCTATGACATGTAGAAGAAAAAAATAAGCAGGAGCAATAGGGAGCAATTAATATTAAATTTTTCTCAGTTAGGGGAATGAATGAAAGTCAAGTCATTTTAGAAAAAATATAGTGTCATTAAATGGGAGACAAGTCTGAATGAGTGCCAGAGGATGAAAGAAGCAAAATAGGAAAAGAATTCAGAGAAATATAAGAAGACATATCAAATGATTAAAACTGAAGTAAGCACAATGAGGGAAAAAAATGCATATATTGTCTACAATTACCTATGCAGAAAGAACATGAATGTGAATAGAACACTTCAGTTTTAATGAATAAGTTTAGCTATAAAAAAAAAAGATAAGAAAAAGCTCCACTCTTACTTCATTGAAGAAATCAGAGATTACAGGTGAGAAACACTCCACACTCCACAGTCAATGTACTAGTTTCTTTATAGATATGCCCTTTTCTTCTTTTTGAAAAAAAAAAACTTTTGTTGAAAGTGCTATCTTACTGACCAGCAGATTTAATAAGGATATATCTAGAAATTTATTTATTATAACAATGTAGTATTAATAATTTAAAAATAACTAAGTTGTATTTTCAAATCTTGTCTATAAAGACCAGCTCATATGACTTAAATGAATTTCTCTAAATGTCTCTATTGCCTAATTTCATTTCTTATCTTCATCCCTGTCTACAAATCTTTTAGGAAATTCAAAGATTCAGTTATTCAAGCAGATATTTTTGTTAATTTAATATCAAATATCCTGATATTTAGAATCATCTGAATGATTTGTTTTTAGTTTTCCTTTATTTAGTGGACAAAACTTAATTCCCTCCATTTGCTTAGCAGTTATTTGTTCAAGTTTCCACTACAGAAGAGGTAAAGAAAGAGGAGTTGAAATTTAATTACTCTAACAGGAGAAAAGGAAGTTATCATATCAAAAAAAAGCTGAAGTATGAACTCTAAAAACAGTATGAGTCCATTCATTGGTCTTTGAATATCCAAGAGAATAGTTGGAATTTCCTTAGTCTTAGAAAACATGCTTTCAATGTTTGCATCCTTTGAACAATTCTTACAAAGATTGATTTTTGAAAAGGATTAAGGTCCCAGGCTGCCAAGATCATTTAATTCATGCAATTACTTCTGGATTCTTTTCCCTTCCAGTCTCCCTTGGTCAGTGAAGAATAATTATTCATGGTTGACTGTGCATGTCATTCTCTAAGGAATAATCTTGCAAAGATAAACCCCACATTTGTTCCTTTGGCACCTTACTTCCCAGAATAAGGGGGAAGTTGCCAAATTCAAAAGTTTAAAAAAATACAGAAAATTATTACCACTGCACATTTTTAAACAACAATAAGCCAAGTTAAACAATAGCAGATTTAAGCAAAAGAAAGATGAATAAGTAGAGAAAGAAAACAATTACTAAATCTGTAACAATGAAAAGAAAATTCATGAGTCTCATCTAAAGGTTTGACTTCAACTCAGACAGGTGTTATAAAGATTACAGTGAAGGGAAATAATCATTTATTAAGCTTTTACTATGTGTCTGTCACTGTGCTAAATACACAAGGACTGTGATCTCATTGGATCCACACAACAATAGGTACCATAATTATCTTTATTCTGCATTAAAGGAAGTGCACTGAAGCAGTCATTAAGTGGTTCTCTCAGGGCACAGCTAGTAAGTGTCTGAGACTGGATTTTACCTTAGATTTTCTAGACTCCAGGGGAATATTTTATTCACTGCACCACCTAGTTGCCTATAATACTAATAGTTGGAATTTTGATAGTGCTTTAGGATTTACCAAGGGCTCTAATTGTGATTAGCCTTAGAGGTAAAAATGTAAGCCATTATAATTATTAGATTGAGGAACTGACTCCAAGACATGAATTGACTTCCAAATTAACACAGTTAATAAGTAGTGAAAAAAATAATTTGAACCTAAGACAATGAATGCTATGTTAGCAAAAGATTTGAGTCTGAACCACTTTCCCCAGAAATTGAATTGGTAAAGGGAGAAGGTGTACACAAGGACTTGGGGAATAAATGTTTCTTCTTTTGTTCTTATGACATCCCTTTGCCGAAGCTAGTTGATTTTTTTTTTAGGTTTTTTGCAAGGTAATGGGGTTAAGTGGCTTGCCCAAGACCACACAGCTGGGTAATTATTAAGTGTCTGAGGTCGGATTTGAACTGAGGTACTCCTGACTCCAGGGCGGGTGCTCTATCCACTGTGCCCCTCTAGTTGATATTAATTAGCTAAATGGAACTAGCTTATAAGTCACTGGAAGCTAACATCCCAAATGAAGACAGAGATCAGTAACATTAGATTAGATTAATTCATCAGAACCTGTCAAAGTGTACATCATACACTATGCTATTCTTTTTTCTTTTTTTTTTTTTTTTGGTGATTCTCAATTTTTTTTTTTTACTTTTAAACCCCTGCTCCAACGAAGAAAGAGAAACCTTAAGAAAAATAAAGTGAAAGAAAAAAGTGTGCTTGTCTGTGGACAGAAACCATCAGCTCTTTCCTTGGGAAAAGTCCATCAGAGAAATTGCTTCAATATTTTTCTCACAATTGCTACTACCAGCTGTATCTCCCTCCATTCTATTCCCCCACCCCCATTTATTCTTCTCTCATTCTCTCTCTCTCTCTCTCTCTCTCTCTCTCTCTCTCTCTCTCTCTCTCTCTCTCTCTCTCTCTTCTACCTGTCCCTTCTCAAAAGTGTGTTATAGGGGCGGCTAGGTGCTGCAATGGATAGAGCACCGGCCCTGGAGTCAGGAGTACCTGAGTTCAAATCCGGCCTCAGACACTTAATAATTACCTAGCTGTGTGGCCTTGGGCAAGCCACTTAACCCCATTTGCCTTGCAAAAAAAAATCCTAAAAAAAAATAGTGTGTTATATCTGGTTACCCTCTCCCATGATCTTCCCTCTCTTCTATCACCTACACCTCCCTTCTCTTCCCCATCCTCTTTCTCTCATCACAGAGCCCTTCTTTAATGTTTGCCTTATATTTCTCCTAATATTGAATGTTAAATGTTTCCATTTAATGCTCTTTTTGTTACTAATAGCTGAAAATCTTTCAATTTGTTAAAAGTCCATTATTTTCATTCAGGATTACATTTAACTTTGTTGGATAAGTTACCATTGGTTGTAAGCCCAGCTCTTTTGCTCTATGAAATATAGCATTCCAAGATCCATGGTCCTTCAATATAGAAGTTGATAGGTATTGTGAAATAATGATTGTAGCTCTTTTATATTTAAATTGTTTTTCTTCTTGTTTCTTGAAATATTTTCTTCATAATCTGATGACATTCCTGCAAGTTTTCCTCCTAGGTTCTCTTTCAGGTGGTGATTGGTAGATTTTTTTTTATTATGTCTGCTTAAACTTCTTGTTCTAGAACAGGGGTGGGGAAACTTTTATTCTGCCAAGGGCCATTTGGGTATTTATAACATCATTCACAAGCTATATTTGATCATACATTTAATTAATTCACCCCCCAAAAGCATTTAGATTTATTAAATTTTTAGAAATACCTGTGATTGCCTTGGTGATGCTAGATCAATTTGGCCCAAGGTCCAGAGTTTCCCCACCCCTGGTCCTAGAACTTCAGGTCAATTTTCCTTAATAATTTTTTGTAATATTATATCAAGATTTTAAAAATCATAACTTTTAAATAATCCAACATTTTATATTGTCTCTTCTCAATCTGTTTTCCATATCAGTTATTTTTCTGATTTGATGTTTCGCATTTCCATCATTTCTTTGTTCTTTTGATTTTGTTCTATTAATTCTTGATGTCTTATAATATCATTAGCTTCCCCTTGCCCAATTCTAGTTTTCAAGAATTGTTTTCTTTCTTAAGTTTTTGATTCTCTTTTTTCCAGGTAGTTGACTTTCTTTTCATAATTTTCTTGATTTTCTCAGTTTGCTCTTATTTTTTCTACTAATTTTTCCTCAATCTTTCTCACATTTAATTTTTATGCCCTTTTTAACTTATTCCAAAAACTCTTTGTGGATTTGATCATTTGAAGTTTCTCATTGAAAAGAAAGTGAGCTTTTTAGCTTCGCTATCTTTCTTTGAATATGAACCCAGATCTCAGTCCCCATAATAGTAAGAAAGCTAATTTGATGAGCAATGGCTCCTACTCAAATTCTAATATAACACCAATCTATCTGATATGATTCTGAGCTCTGTATATTGGTTCACAAAGCTGTGAAATACAGATAGTAAGATCACTTGTACAATCATAGAAAGCTAGCTAGTGCTAGCTCTACCTTTGTTTTCCCTTGTCTTGGTGACCAAGACCCATGCAGCAGATGTAACTCAACTAACATGAAAATTCCCCATTTATTTTTGTACCTTCTGGACCAAGCAAGTGACCATCTTATGATCACCTAGCCAGAATATATAGTCTGTGCCCTCCCCCTCCCCGCCTAATCTAAGAAGGAGGCTATGAATTTTATGACTATTTTATGACCACTTAGTCAATGGAGATGCCCATGCTTCATCCAATCTATGATCTCTCTGCTGCTATGCAATTTTTGGTCCTTAATAGCAAAGTCCGTCAACCAAGGAGGCTCTGTATTTCACCATGCTAATTTTGCATATTTGGGTATTAAATACTTTAAAAATAAGGTCCCAGAAGAAACAGGTATCTCAAATTATGAGGAAGATTTGAAATCTACTTTATTAAAGGGAAACACTTTAATGAAGTGTCATTGACTCAGTGCCCTCCCTCAGTAGCTATTTTTAATCCCCACAATTTTAAACCCTAATAACTATCTATGGATAAATTCTTTCTCCTTTGCTTACTTGTTTTATTTTACTTTAGCAGTCTATAATTGTAATCAAATTTTAATACTGAGTGGTAGGTAATGATTCTCCAGGTCTCATGTTCTTCTTACTGCTATTTTCTTAGCTCTCTTCAAGGATCCAACCTTGGGCATTCCTCTCTACCCTTCAGTCATGGTCAGGGTCCCCAGTTGTATTACTCTACAAATGTTCTTGTTCTCTGTCGGCTACAAATTTCAGCCTGGAATTGAAACCAGAGACTGTGCTCTCCTGCAAGTGTTCATTCAGGAGGAAGCCTGGCCCCTCTGCTATCACACTCACCAGGTCTGAGCTCATTCTTTTTTGCCTGCAGCAACAGTCCTGCATCATATCTGGTCTGCACAACCATGTATGACATATCTTGACACCACCAGAACATATTGTTTCTTGATTGTGTTGAGTTGACATGGAGGATTTGCACTTCACTCAAATCAAACCTCCATCCTTACACACACACACACACACACACACACACACACACGTCCTCCATATATATGGAGGACAACTGGAGGACAACTTCTTTACCCAGAATTTTGTTATTTTTGCTGCTCCACATTTACTTTGAGGTGATGTTCTGTCTAAATTGTGGAGGAAATTTGGAAAGTCTGAAATTTTTTGACCTACTCCACCATCTGTCCCAAATTCAGAAGGCCCTTTTAAACCTTTTGAGTACTTATATTATTGTTTCATTTCAAGGAACAAGTGTTGGTCATTTGAATTGGCAACTTGCATTGTGTTTTTTTTTTAATTGTTTATTTTTCCAACTGCATGTAATGGTTGTATTCAACAATAATTTTTTTTTACATTTTTCCTCCCTCCCTCCTCCCCCTGACATAAAACAATATAATATTAGTCCCTATATATATAACTGTGCTAAATATAGATACATATTAATCATATTGTGAAAGAAGAATCACATCCAAATGGAAGAAAAAATAGAAGATAAAGTGACATAATTCATAAGACAACTGTTTTTAAAAATTGAAGATAATAATTTTTGGTCTACATTTAAACTATGGGTATGGATGGTATTCTTCAACACATGTCTTTTAATATTGTCTTTGATTAGTGTACTACAGAAATGAACAAGTACATTATAGTTGATCATCACTCCATGTTGCTGTGTACAATGTTTTTCTGATTCCGTTCACATCACTCAACATCTTTTCATGTAAGTCTTTCCATCATGATACTCTGCAGTCCCAGCCCTCATAGTTTCTTATAGAATAATTGTGCTATTACATTCATATACTACAATTTGTTCGTTCATTTCCCAAATGATGAGCATGCCTTCAATTTCCAATTCTTTGCTAATATGAAAAGAGCTACTATAAATATTTTTGTACAAGTGGATATTTTTTTACTCTTTTTCATAATCTCTTTGGGATACAGACCTAATGGTAGTATTGCTGGATCAAATGTTTTATTATCCTTTGAGCATAATTTCAAATCGCTCATCAAAAAGGTTGGATCAGATCACAACTCCACCAACAATGCCTTAGTGTCCCAGTTTTCCCACATCCCTTCCAACACTTATTATTTTTCTTTTAGTCATATTGACCAATCTGAGAGGTACTTCAGAGTTGTTTTAATTTGTGTTTCTCTAATTAATAATGATTTAGAAATTTTTTTTCATGATGTGATTGCTTTAATTTCTTCATCTGAGGATTGCCTTTTCATATTACTTGACCATTTATCAATTGGGGAATGACTTGCATTCTTACAAATTTGACATATTTTATATTTTGAATTACATATTTTAGAAATGAGTCTTTTGTCAGAAACACTTATAAAATTTGTCTTCCAGCTTACTGAATTCCTTTTGATCTTGACTACATTGTTTTTATTTGTAGAGAAACTTTTCAATTTAATGTAATCAAAATTATCCATTTTGTCTTTCATAATATTCTCTATCTCTTCTTTGGTCAGTAACTGCTCCTGTTTCCAGAGATCTGACAGACAAACTATCCCTTGTTCTCCTAACTGGCTTATGATATTACTTTCATGGCTAAATTCTATATCCATTTCTACCTTATCTTGGTATAGAGTGTGAGATGCTAGTAAATGCTTAATTTGTCATACTATCTTCCACTTTTCCCTGCAGTTTTTATCAAAGAGTAAGTTCTTATCCCAAAAGCTAGAATCTTTAAATTTATCAAACAACAAATTACCTGAGTCATTTACTGCTGTTATGTACTGTTTTCTATTCCATTGATATACCACTCTTTTTCTTAGATAATACCAAGCAATTTTGATGATGGATGCTTTATAATATAATTATATATTAAATTATATATTAAATTAAAATTTTTACATCCATATTCATTATGGAAATTGGTCTAAATTATCTTTCTCTGTTTTGACTCTTCCAGACTTAGATCAGTACTATGTCAGTGTCATAAAAGGAATTTGACCGAACTCTTTTTTTCCTTTATTTTTTCAAATAGTTTATATAGAATCAGAAATAATTTTTCTGAATGTTAGATAGAATTCATTTGTGAATTCATCAGATCCTGGAGATTTAAATTTAATTTAATGGAGGTTAAGTCTGAGTTATAAGGTTCACAGCATAAGAAAAATACAGGAAAGGGGGGAGGACACATGAACAGAGAATATGTAACTGGAGAAAAATATTTCTTTTTTTTTTCCATCGTTCTGTTCTCTTAAAGGAGATGAGCCATTTCCAAATATTTGTACTTTATGAATTTGCTTGCTTTTTGTTATGCCCTAAAAGGAACTGGTTCCTCTAAGTAGTTCTCAAACTTTTTATCTTCTCTTTACATTCCTAAAAATTACTGAGGATCCCAAAGAGCTTTTGTTTATGTGGGTTATATCTATCAATAGTTACTTCATTAGAAATGAAAACATTTTAGTATTATTATGCAAACAATTTGACCTCAAGAACTCCACCAAAGGGTCTTAACACATTTATAACCACCCTATAAGACAATTGGGTTAATAAGTGTAGTTTGTGTCTTTCAAATAAATACAATTAAAAAACTGACAAATGGTCAGTGAGCTACACAAGATAAAAAAATTGATAGAGTTTAGGAATGTGAAGAAGTATTCCCTGGCACAAAAATTCAGAGACCTAAAGCAACAAAAGAGATTTTATTTATATATGTTTTATAATTTCCCCAAAGTAGAAAGAATATATAAATCCAGATCAATATCTAGAACCAATGAATTCAAGGTAGTTCTGGTTGTGGAGGGCAAAAGGGTTAAACTGGATTAGCTTTCTGAGGTAGTTGCCTCAAGTACATTCTATTTTTGTTGTCCTTCCTGTTGTAGGTTTGAAAGATAAACCACTCCAGAGGCAGAGCCCAAGGCATTGACTCTGGGAAAAATCTAGCTTAAAGAGACTAATTAAGGAAAAGGGGCACTATTCACATAAAGTGGGAACCAGAAAGAGGTAGTAACCAGTTACTCATTTATCTTTCATCATCTACTGCACACACTATTAGAAACATTACCACCACTGCTATGTATCTTAAAACAATCCCATAGTATCTATAGTTTATTCATATTTTGCAGAAAATTTATTAGGAAGATATGCAAAAACATAAGAAATCCCTGCACGTTGGACTTAAGCCAGTTTCATTGTCAGTGATGGTAATTTCTTGCAAGTCTTCCTTTCCTTACTCTAACAAGAAAAGTTAATATGACATTTAATTAGTTACTAAGCAAAAAATATAAAATATTTTTTAAAATATTTGATTAACTTTTTCCTACAATGATATGGAACCTTAATAATATAAATTCATCAGACTAAAATTAGTTCCTTGGAATTAAAAATAAACATTGTCAGTCTGGGACTTTAAGGGTCTTCCTGAGGGAGCAGTTTCCATTTTACTGTTGTATCCAATTCCACATCGAAATCTCTGAGCTCTTGCTCCTTTGACAGCTCAAGGAATACCTAAAAGAGGGAAAAGGAAAAGAGAAAAGCAAGAAAAAAAAGAAATAAAAATTTTACTATTCTATCCTCAAGTGAATAGAAAAAAAAGCAGATATTAAAGATATGTATCAAATTAATACAAAAAAAATGTGCACACCTGTTCCAAAGTAGATTGAGAGAGACTATATTCCTCTAGATTGAAGGTACATTTAGCTGCACAAGAGGGAAAAAAAGATATTAGGAATTTATGTTTCTCTCTGAACTTAAAAAAGCATACATACCACAGTACACAATGCACCTAGTCATTATGTGATTAAAGAAAGTATGATGTTTGGTTTATATTTGAAGTTTAAATTAAATAGATAATTTCATGTTTTGCAATGTAGTTGTAATGTCATTTTTCAGTTGTGTCTTACTCTTCCTAAGCCCATTTGAGATTTTCTTGATAAAGATACTGTAGTGGTTTGCCATTTACTCCTCTAGCTCATTTTACAGATGAAGAAACTGAGGCAAACTGAATTAAATGACATACCCAGGGTCATACAATTAGTGTCTGAGGCCAGATTTGAACTCAGAAAGATGATTATTTCTCTCTCCAGGCTCAATGTTCTAGTCACTGTGCCACTTAACTGCCCATTTTGTGTTTAGCTCTTTTATATATCTGTGTGTCATCTCCTATCTAGACTACTAGCAAGAACCAGAGACATAGATGCCAAAATTAGCTGTCGGGATGCATATGGATAGATATGCAATAAGAAAACTTTCCAATATTACTTATGGAAAGATATATTTAATGTCAGAAAATTCTGCTTTCCTTAGGACATAAGAATACACTATTTTATTTTATATTAAGCCGATTTGCAATGCTACGATTAGTGAAGATACATTGGTAATTAACATTTATATTGCAATTTAAGATTTTTAAAGGACATTACACACAGGAAGGAAATGGTAAACCAGAAAAATCCAAAATGAGGTCACAAAAGTTGAACATGATGGAAACAATTGAACAAGTCATGATTTACTATGTTATAATACTGCTGCTGATTCTTCCTCATATAAAGTCCAAGATGTGATGCCATTTTTTTATTCCTCTTCCTTACTTTCCTGGCTCTATTCTTTTTCATTTGAGATTTCTTTGATTGTTAAGACTTGTCCACTCATGCCTAAAGCTCTTTCTTGAGGCTATATACAACTCAGTGGTGAGTTCTGCTTAAGCTTATATTTACATGCCAATACATATACCCTGTCAACTCAAAGCATGCTACTGAACTGGCTTAAAATTCTACCACTCTCCTACTGTCACTGAATCATACATTTATAACTGAAAATCATCTCAGAGGTCATCTTGTTTTATTATCAATAGATGTCAAGAGGTGAAAAAAAGTTGTGTCCTGCCCAAAATCATACAACTAGTAAATGCCATTGTCTTTCTTTCAAACACTTTTGTGTGTTTTTTACTGCTTAGTACAGTGGCCAACACACCATAAGCATTTGATAAAATGCTTATTGACGGACTAGCATTGAAAAAACTAAAATACAGGACCTTTTATCAAAAGTCCTACTCCTTAATATTACAAATGAGAAAACTGAGGCCCAAAAGTTTAAGTACTTTGCATCTGGTCATGCCAGTATAGTAGATACTGAGTAAGGATATGAACATAGGCTCTCTTTTTTTGTTTTATTATATATTAATGTTTATATTACCAATATAATAATTAATAGAATGCTATTAATAGCATTACCATACTAATATAATATTTGCTTACATTAATATTTAAGTAATTTTATTAATATTATCATATAATACCATTATTTATGATGCTTATTATTTTAATTATATTAATTAAATTTAAATGTTTCATTCTATTAATTGCCTGAGTTGCTTATATTTTATTGCACATCAATGTTCTGATTTTGCTTATGTCCCAACACCTTCTAGCTTTCTGCTAATATTGGCCTTAGTTTCCTTATCAGTAAAATGGTGATTATAATAATACAGTACTACCATTCTCACAACATTGCTGTGAGGAAGGCATTATATTATTAAAGTGCTCTGTGTTGATGATTGTCTTTTGTTCTTGAAGAAGACCATAAAAACAGGGAGGTGATGCCATGACAAGCACATGAATTGGATTTAAGTGAGGGGGATGCTATGCTAAGTCACCAGCCTCACTTTCTCCTCCAGAGACATCTGGATCCATCCAGATATGAATCAGGATGACTGGATATGGTCCTGGATGTGAAACAATCAGAGTTAAGTGGCTTGCCCACTTAAAGTGTCTAAGGCTGCATTTGAACTCCCATCCTTCTGACTCCAATAACAGTACTCTATCCACTGTGTCACCTAGCTGTCCTATAAAAGTGTGCTGTATAAATATAAAAGTGCTATATAAATACTATCATCATCAATGAATAGCACTTTCAATGTACAAGGCACTCTGTTCATCATTATATTTATCTTTTATCATTATTGGCTACATAGAATCTCATTTTTCTTTTTTTAAAAACTTTTATTTTCTTAAGGTAATGGGTTAAGTGACTTGGACAAGGTCATACAACTAAGCAGTTATTAAGTGTCTGAGGTCTGATTTCAACCCATGCCCTCCTGACTCCTGGGCTAGTGCTCTATCCACTGTGCCACCTAGCTGCCCACAGAATCTCATTTTTTAAAATCATCACACTTACCTGCCTCTAATTTAGAAAAAGCCTGAGATAAAGGATGTACAACCTCCACAGGCAATTTATAGACCATCAATAAGGAATACCTAGGAAGAAGAAGATAAAAGGTTTGCTCCTTAATTTTAGTGCCATGAAAAAAATACAACACTGTTGGTAATAATTTTCAAAAAAATTTATTTTGCAAGGCAATGGGATTAAGCCACTTGTCCAAGGTCGCACGTACAATTTAATAATTAATAGTGTCTGTGGCTGAATTTGAACTCAGGTCCTCCTGACTCCTGGGTCAATGCTCTATTCATTGCACTACCCTAGCTGCCCACCTTGGTAATAATTTTCACAAGTGTGAAACTGATACAATTCACATATTCAAAGATTCAGGTTTCCTCACCTCCCTATCTAATCTCTAACTTTCTGTCCTTTCCCTTGTCCAATCAGGAGCTCATTATCTCTCAGCTCTGCATTTTGGGTACCCAAATCCCCCAGATATAAAACCCTAAGCATCTCTTCCTCCTACAGTCACTTAGTTTGTCACTTCACTCTTTTTTTTTATTCCTACCCTACAACCTTTCCTCTGATTCCAATCAAAAGTGTTTTCCAAAGACCTAGAACAAAAGGAATAGAAATATCATTTAATTACAGAAAGCACTCAGGAACTATTTCAAAGATAAGCAACAGAATAATGAAGTAGAAAAGCTACTAGACATGGAATAATAAGTAGTTCGGCCATTCTAAATCACAGGTTTATAAAGAAAGCTATTATAATTCACATCTTAATTATCATAGTTTATCATTCACATAGCAAGGCTCTTTTTTTAAAAAAGTGAACAAAACTCTTGTATTTGTACTTTGATTTTATGTATCTGTAGTACAAAGTTCTTTCCATTAGCAGTTTGACAATACGTTGACAAATCTACCAATAGAACATATTTATTATTGCATTACTATGTTGTACTTTATACTGAAATGAAAATGTAGTTGACTTTGTGCTTCAGTCCTACCTCCCAACTTTTCCCCATTTTATATCTCTTCACCAACCACATTGCAAATAGGATTGAGTAACCAGAGCTTTTTCCTATGGTATCTGACATGGTTATGGGGTTGGACTTCATTCCCCAGTAATTCTCCAGTGCTTCATGCTCCTTTTGTATCTTGCTCCCTAAACCTCTTGCCAACATTGATTGATTTTACTCCATCTTACTAGCACCCATAATGGTTCTGGCAACCGTTATTCTGCTCTGCTGAGGTTGGTAGCTTGCCACACTTCAAGCAATAGAGTCTTCAATACTTTTCCCCATTGTTTTGTCCTATCTTCTCCCTCTCCTGTTTTTTTTCCTTCTCTTCAGGCCTGTGAAGCACAGTATTCTCCTGAAAGAGTGACTAAAATAAAAATTCTCAGGAATGTTATGGCCAAATTTTAGACCTTCCAGTTTAAGGATAATATATTATAAGCTGCCCAGAAGAAAACATTCACATACCATGGAGTCATAGTCAAGATCACATAAGTGTTAGCAGTTGTGTTAAATTAGTGCAAGCTTCTGAAAGATGAAGGCATTAAGATTAAAAACAATAAACCAAAAAATGACTATAATTCTTCAGAGGAAAAAAAAAGAAACTCAGGAAAATAGATGACTTTTAAACCTTCCAGATGAAAAAAACAGAAGGGAATAGAAAAATTTCACATTAAAACACAAAACTCAAGAAAAGCCTAAAAAAGACAAAAATAAAAGAGAAATCATAAGGGATTTAAGAAGAAGAATGGAGAATCCTATAAATGAATCATGCATGGAAGAGTTTTTTACCATGGAGGAGAAATGTAAGGAGGAAATGTACAAAATGTTTATAGCATCTCTTTTAAGACAGGCACGAATTGAACATTAGGGGGATGTCCTCAAATAGGCTATGTTGTGGTACCTGATTGTAATGAAATACTACTGTGCTATAAAAAATGACAAGAGAGATGATTTAAGAAAACCTGGGAAGACCTTTTTGAATTCATGTGGAATGTGATAAAAACCAGGAAACCATTGTATATAATCACAGAAATGATGTAAAGGATAAACAACTGTGAAAGACTTAGCTACTCTGATCAATAAAATGATTTAAGATAATTCCAAAGGACTCATGATGAAAAAATGCTACCCACCTCCACAGAGAACTGATAAACTCTAAGTGCAAATTGAAGATAATTTTTCACTTTATTTTCCTGCTTTTTTGTAACATGGTTAATAGGTAAATATATTTTGCATTATCTCACATATGTAATTGATATATTGCTTGTTTTTTCAGTAGATGGAAGAAAAGATAAAAGAGAAAGGGAAATAAACAATTAAGAACTCAAAAAAATTTAATGTTGAAAATGAATAATATATTTTTTAAAAAGTAGCTTTCAAATTTGAGATTTGGAGATCCTGGATTAATTTATTTTTTTTTTGTTTTCCCAAGGCTTGAAAAGTCAAACCTCTTGCTTCCTAGTTCTCTTCTTCAGAATCTAAATTGTATT
The DNA here is from genome assembly GCF_037893015.1 of Macrotis lagotis. Lineage (NCBI taxonomy): Eukaryota > Metazoa > Chordata > Mammalia > Peramelemorphia > Peramelidae > Macrotis > Macrotis lagotis. The sequence continues at coordinate 213,937,709 of NC_133659.1, read as the reverse complement.
GAAACCTATCACAAAGGAAAAATAATTGACTACAGAAAAATGAGCAATTTCCCACCAAAGGGGGGAAAAATTATACTTACCTTTCCTGCCGAGCTGCCTGTGGGAAAAGTTTCAGAATCTCTGCATGGAGAGGCTCAACTTGCTCAGGTTCCTTCACTTTTATTTCCAGTAAGTAATCTTTGCCAAATTTGCTTTTCAGATGTTGGATAGAACCAATGCATCTGAAGGATGAGGAGAGAAGGAAAAACAGAAAGGGAAAGGTAAATCCAGTAGTTTACATTATAAATAGGTTTGTAATTAATTATCCCCTGAAGAAATTTTCCCTTATTCTGTCCTATCTTTAGTTATATGGATTTATTGTTCTACCAGTATATTCACTCACTTTAACTGTCCTGACACCATGATAGCAACACGGTCACACACAGCCTCAGCCTCTGCCATATAATGTGTTGTTAGGATAGCACCACTCTCCTTGTTTTTGAATGTTGCTCGAATAACTTTCCTGAAATTGAGTTAAGAAAGTGAACCAAGATGACAAATGTGTACAGTAATAGCAATAGTCTTCAAAGAATAACTGTGAACAACTAAGTTATTTTGAGTATTATAAATACTCAAATTAACAACAAAAGAACATGTTGTCCATCTCCAGAGAAAGAACTGATGAATACAAGTATGCTTTGTATGGTTTTACATATAGATATATAGACATGTATATACATATATATGTATATATATATATATATATATAAGCATAGATATACATATACACAAACATATAATTGTATCAAATAGTGGACTTCTCAGGTATAGAGTGGGGAGGGAAAGAAGAAGAAGTTCACAACATAAAATATTTTAAAAATGTAATTTAAAAAAGAATGCAACTATGAGAAATATGCAATATTTTGAGAGAACTTGTCAAAATAAATTTGAACAGAAAAAGTGAAGAATTAAGATTATATTAAAAGGAGGATTTTGGAGGATGGTAATTGAGTTAGGAAAGGAGCCATATCACATTAGATGACTTTAAATGTTTATAGTGAAGGAGTTGGGTTTAAAAAAAAACACTGAGAGAATGCACAAGAATAGAATTCTTTCTGGAAGAGACACATTAGAAGAAAAAAAGAAGAGTATTAAATTAGTAACTAATGAAAAAAATTAATATAATGTAGGAACTCAACAAAATCTATGAAAAGTTTGTTGAACTTTTATGAAGCATTTTTTTCTGAATAAAAATTAGGAAATTAAAGGGAAATCTTTTGTGCTAAGTGCTAATTTCTCTAGGTCTGACTACTTAGCTTGTATTAGAAAAATAGTCCTTTTGAGGACTAATTATCATAGACTCCATGAAAACCATATATTTGTTACAAGGTTCTACATCTTACCACATTTGCTGTTGCCCTTCTGGGTCCATTCCTGTTGATGGTTCATCCAGGAGAACAACAGCCGGATTACCCAGGATACTCAGTGCAAAGCACAACTGAAATGAAGACAAATAATATTTGGTACTATATTCATAATGTGAGCACTTAGAATAGTGGTAAATCCAGTACATACCTTTCGAGTTATGCCGGTTGATAATTCCTTGATTGCAACTTTCATGTGCTCTTGTAATGTAAGAACATTTGCTAATCTGAGGAAGGAAAATATAGAATTGTTTCACCAAACATGCTGATCAATGAGGAATACCAGGAGAAAATATTCATAATATAGAACAATGACAATATGGAAAAGCTGGTCATGACCATTCTCAAAATACAAGATGCAATACTGTATCTCATTTGACTCAGGAAAAATGCTTCCCGGTAACCCCATGGGAGGGGGAAAAACTTCATACTTATACTTTGCTTGTTATTGGTGATTTTAATTACTTCTTTCCAGTTTCCTTTGATCAATGTTTCTAATTCCAGATTCTTATCTTACTAAGTTGTCTAAAACGTTTCTTAACTGAGACACAGGAAAGAAACTACTTGTTCACTTCAATGTCTGATGACTTATGAGAAGTTAAGAACAATATTTAAAATCTCCATGGCTGTTGTTTTCCCTATTCCCCTTTCAGAGAAACCTCCAAACTGTACCGTGAAATCATAATTGTGGCATCTTCTTTCTTCATCCCTTTCACTGCAGCATATGCCTCCAGATGATCTTTTACTGTAAGGTTTTGCCACAGTGAGTTTTCCTGAGGACAGTACCCAAGGAACTTGATTGTGTTAACATCTCGTTGACCCATGGATGATCTATTCCCTTTCAGTACCACCTATACAAAACAATCAATATTCAGCCCCAGCATGCAGCAGTTTGTATTTTATAATGTTCTTCTCATGACTTTTATAACCAAGGGAGGGGAAAAAACCCACCCACAGTAATTTAGCTCTTAAAAAAATACAGTATTTGGGTAGCCATATCAAGCCTACCCAAAAATTAAGGAATGAATCTATATATAATGGACAGATGTTCCACATTTTACAGTATCTTTTCTAGTAATACACAGAGTCAGATCTCATCAGTGCCTTGGCCTATATTTGGTAAAGGTTTTGCACTGCAATTACCAGGACCATCATTCCTGTATTCTCAATGGTCAATATTATTTACCAAACAGTGCTCTAGTCTTTTCTTTAGGAACATGATGAATTTTGGTTCTTCTCTTACTTAATCAGCTTATTATCAGTATTATTCACTTACTCTTCCCTGTCCCCACCTCAACTATCTGTTTTAAGTTCCTTATTCTTCTACTTTCATTTATACTTTTTGAAGGAACTTTGAAGAACTTGATGCTCACTTAAACTCACTTGCTGAACTTAAAATGGTCAATGAATTCCTCATTGTGAACAATTACTCCACATAAGCAAAGCATAGCCTCTCCATACCTTACATGATTTAATTATCTGCTCTGGTTTAAAAAAAAATAAGATAATCATCTGATCTCTAATCTGAAATTCAAGTTATAGCTTTCCAAAATTTAGTTAGACTACTAGTACAATTTATAGAAAAGGGAATTATGACTACTGAAGAAAAACTCTGTATTTTCTATCTTGTGATTTTTCTTAAAATGGTTACTTATTTTAGTTTTAATTTATTTATTTTTTCAATTTATTTAATTTTATTCAAAATAAGAATTTTCATAACATAGTATAATTTTAAAAAATGATTGCACATGAAACTGAAAATCTATTATGTACAACTTGCTATTCTTTTTTTAAATATCTAATAAAGTTATCATTTTTTTTCATTTTTTCCTTCCCCCCTCACCTTAGAGATGACTACCATTAGGCAAAAGGATGTAAAATCATTCTATAAATACCTCTATTTATCATGTCTTTCTCAGGATGCAGATAGCATCTTTCTTCATGTGTTCTTTGTATTTATAACTTGGGTATTTATAATAGTCAAAATGACATATTTGCTCAAAATTGTTCTTAAAAGAATGTTGCTATTTTACTGTATACAATGGTTCTCATTTTACTTTTCATCATTTCATATGTCTATGTTTTTCTAAGCTCATCATCTGTTACAGTACAGTAGTATTCCATCACAATCATATACCACAATTTGGTCAGCCATTGCAATAATTTTTGACCATTACTATTAACATGACTATCCTATTTAAACCAGAATTAGTTTTGGAATGGTCAGAACAGGCAGTTGTATGAACTAAGTGAACTCAGAGATTAAAGAGGGACCCATGGATTTAAAAACAATTCTCATCTAATATCTAACCAAGTACAACTATCCCCCCGATCTGGAATGATATTCATACCATTAAATTTCCTTAGGAAGTAGCAAATGAGGGAATATGAATGTGCTGCCACCCTTTGTGGGTCAGAATACTAGTGGAAATGGAAAGGTGTGAGTTAATCCTCCACATTCCCATAATACCAACTAGTACTATAGTGAACATTGAGAGATAATTTTGGCCTCAGATGGATTGAAGTGGTACCTAAATGTATGCCTTCTGGGCAAAAAGAATATATAAGTGGCTTTTAAAACTGGCAGAAAGCTTGAAACCTAAGGAATTTCCTTAACAATTGCTTTTAACTTCTTTGCTAGTATTTTCTAACTTCTCTCTTCTCAAATTGTTTTGATCTCTCTTTGGAGAGTTCTTTTACCCTGAGAGAATTGGACCCTGCTTTGAGAGAAAGGACTGTTTATTTGAACCCTAGGACTTTGAGTAACTTCTTGTACCTTATGTAAAAAATCATAACCTTAACATACTCCACCTCCTCCTCACAAAAAGATAAAACTCAGACACCATCTTCTATATGATGTCTTTCTTAATCTAATCTCCCAAACAATACTGCCCTTTCCTACACTCTTTTTATACATATTATATTTATTAATACTATAATTTGAACATATTTTCTATGTACTTATCTCCCCCACTGGAATGTAAGCTCATTGTATTTAGGAATTATTTCATTTTTTTTGTCCCTGTATCTCCAAGACGTAACATACAGTAGTTTTTAATAATATTTACTAGTAGATTGATTGAAGAATGATAAAAGCAGACCCTTTCTCATTGTTATATTCTTAATGCAGTGTCTAACTGTGACATGGAAATGACTTCTAAGCTCTCAAAATGTTTATCAGTACACACTGTGGTATATGCAAACCAAGCTGAAAAGGTTATGAGAAGATAGCTGTTGATGTTACTGTCCAAGGACAAGCCTAGATAAATTTGGAGAGGTTTATCAATAAAAGGTTGGTGACCTAGTGATGAAATGGTTTCACAATAACAACTTAAGTTAGGTAAATGGTTGATGAGGTGTACTCTGCTTAGTAAAGCAGATACTAATATTGAAGAAATAAAAATATCTGTAAGTATAAGGATTAGAGATTGATTTGCCAGATCAAAAAACAGAACTAATAAACATGAAAATATGCATCTAAGAACAGGTTTTCTTATCCTTTATGAATGTGTCCCTGCATAGCTTCTCTGTATCATATCTTTCTCTCCTGAGAGTCCCTTCAGTTTCGAGAGATACTAAAGTATAGAGAAATGAGTATTAGATTTGGAGTCTAAAGAAATATAAGTTTAAATCTCATCTCCTACACTTGTTAGTTATGTAACCTTATTCTATCTGACTATAATTTCTTCATCTGAAAAAATAAGAATGATATTTTCTGTACTTACCTCTCTGAATTATTATATCAAATGAAATAAAGTATTTTTGTTATCCCATTCTCATCTTTATTGAGAGAATTGAGAGAGCTGAATTGAATGATTGCTAGATTCAAATAGATATAGGATGAGGATTTTCCCACAAGTTTTTATATAATCAAATTTCATCTTAATATATTGAAATATCTGTGTTTGTGGATATTAAATTTGCAACAAAAAGAATAATTTTTAAAAATAGAAATGATCTGGAGCAAGTCATCAATGTGACATTTAGATTGATTTTAATAATATATATAGAAATAAATGGACTATTTTGATTTGGTTCCCTGTTTAACTTGGGGACCATACTTAGTACTACTTAGAAGAGATAGTCATGGATAAAAGGACAGATGTATAAAGGATCAACAGAATAATGAATATAAGCCATCTCTCTGAAAAATGCTACATTGTATACAATGATTTTTTAGATTATTATTTTGGTATAATGTTTTAAAGGAAAAAAACATTTTTCTGTGTGCTCAAATACTCACTATAATTGGGTCTATATTTTTACTACATGAACAAGTCCTGAGCCATCTCTATGCTAATGATTCTCAAACCTACCCATCATACCCTAATCTCTCTGCTGATTTCCAATCTTATATTTCCAGTTTTCTTTCATATACCTCAAACTGAATGTCCTCAAAATATAATTTACTCAACATATCTAAAACAAAACTCATTGTCTTTTAATCAAAACCCTCTTCTCTTCCAAACTTGCCTATTACTGTCAAAGACAGTTAAGGGCATCTTCCTCTACCTAATCACCCAGGTTCATGACCTAGGTATCATTCTCAACTCCTCTCCCCACACACAAATTTAATTTGATGCCAAGGCCATCCTCAATTCAGCAGTCAAAATGATTTTCTTAAAACACAGGTCCAAATATGTGGCCTCCACCTTCCCCTAATCAATGCCAATGGTTTCTTACTACTTCAAGGATCAAATATAATATCCTTGGTTTGTTGTTCAATGTCTTTCACAACCTCCCCATATGCTTTTTTACAGTCTTGTTACATCTTACTCATTCTCACCTCCATTCTCAACATACCCTTTAATCCAGTGACTTCGATCTCCTTGTTATTTCTCATACAACCCATATCACAATTCCAGGTAATTTACTGGCTATCCCTCATGCATGTGAATTTTCTGCCTCCTCATCTCTGCTTCCTGGTTTCCCTGGTTTCATTCATGTCTCAAATTTTAAAAAAAAATCTCTTCTTCTACAGGAAACATTTTCCAGAACCTCTTAATTCTAGAGCCTTCCCTATGCTATTTCCAATTTATTCAGTATTTAGCTTATTTGCACATAATTATTTTCGTATTGTCTCCTCCATTAGATCATGAGCTCCTTGAAGGCAGGAATGTTCTTTTGCCTTTTTTTTTTGTATGTTCAGTATTTTGCATAGTCCCCATAATTAGTAGTAGAAGGTAAATTCTTAATAAATTTTAATTGACTGACATAAGTCCAAATGGATAAATGACCATGATATAAAAGATCATGTTGCAAAATAATTAGAGGAACAGGAAAGAGAATTCCTTTCAAAACAATGGATAGGAGAAGAGTACTTAATCAAACAAGAGATCCAGAAAATTATTACATTTCCAAAATTAAACATTTTATAACAACATTTAAAGATTTCTGTACAAACAAATGTTGAAATTTAAAAGGAAACTATTCCGTGGTAAATTCTTTTAGGTAAATTTCTTTGATAAATCTGATATTCAAATATGCAAATCTACAAAAATAACAGCTGTTTGCTATAAATGATCAAAAAATATGATCAAGAAGTTCTCAAGAGAAGAAAAATAAGTCAGCAATAAGATATCCAGTTTGAGATATGAAGTAGGTGGTTGGAGGACTAGAGGTAAGGAAAAAGGTTAGGGCTAGATAAGTAGATTTGGAATCATTAGCATAGAAGTAATTATTAAATCCAAGGGAGAGCATGATATCACAAAGTAAAGTAGCATAGAGGGTGAGAAAATGATTATTTTCTATTATATTAATAACCCATTGTTAATTAAGATCCACTCTTTTTATTTCTTCATTCAATCTCCAATAGGTTAATCAGCCAGACCCTGAAGGTTATGACTGATAGATGACATTGCCCTAATCATCAAGGTACAAGTTCCTCTATCTTGGACAGGATTCCACCCAACTAGAAGATTTTACTTTTGTTTCAAGAACAAACAGAATCTTATCTATGTGAATTCTTGTCCTCGGGGAATAAAGGCCATGCCCTTTCTCTCCACTGGAATTTGGGATGACCCAGCCCAAGAAGGAGAAAATTAACCAGAGAGGTATGGATGGTGATAGATTTCTCTGTTTAGAATGCTTGGAAGAGACTGAATCTCATGATTAGTTTATCTCTGCTGGAGGAGCTGAAGACTTATAGCTCATCTCCTTATTTAAATGTCAACTAATGAGGGTTGATTTCTCCTATCATGAGCATTCCTTTTTCAAAAGAAATATATAAGGTATTTCAGTGTTTCCATTAGATGTCTTTGGTTACTGAGACAAACCAATAACCACCACTTAATTGATTATTAGCTAGCCTAATTAAAATTGATCATTGGTTACCCAGGAACTGTCTTTCAGGGTTTTTTTTTTAATTCATGGAAAGAGAAAAGAGAAGAAAATACTCATGGTTAGTGGGATGAAGAGTAATTAGCAAGTTAAGGAAGGAATGAGTAGAGAGTCATGCCATAAAAGCCTAAGGAGAGAAGAACACCTTGTTGAAGAAAGTGATCATCAGTGTCAAAGGCTGTGGAGAGATCAATAAAATGGTTATCAAAAAACAAAAGGAGCATTAGATTTGGTGATTGAATTAATTGAAATTTTTGGAGACAGCAGTTTCAGGTGAATGGTGACTTGGGAAACCAAAATCCAGTTAACTGTTAGAGGAGAGGAAGTAAAGGCACTGATTAGAGACAATATTTTTCAAAAAAAAAAAAGTTTAGCCAGAAAAGAAGAGAGATAAACAATGAAAGCTGGTAAGAAAAATCAAGGGATCAAATGAAGATTGTTTTGAGCATGGGATAGAATGGGCATTTTTCAAGATGGTTAGAAGCTTCTAGGAGTCAGATTACAGATTAATGAAAGAGTAGGGAATGATAGAAGAGAAAATCTACTGAATAAATATGATCCCTTGTGAATGTAAAAGAGTTAGTCTCAGCAAATAAAAGGATCACATCTTCATGTGGAAAAGGGATGAAGCATACAGTTTTAAAAAAAGCATCTTCATTTTTGTCAGTGAAATAGGAGGAATGAGAGGATGAGAAGCAAGGCAACCATGGGAGGCTTGGGAAGGGGGAAAGGTTTGCAAAAGATGCTGTAGAGTTCAACAATGAATAAATTTGGAAGGTGTAGAAGGATTGGCTCACTGTAGTGAGGGCTTAGTTGAGATTAGATAGCATAAATTTATAGAGAATCCAGTCAGCCAAGTTTTGAGATTTCTCTAGTTCCATTCAGTAGCATATGAGTAGGAGCTAAGGCATAAAAGAGTATGGGTCATCCAAGTTTGAGACTTTGAAGAGAAAGATTCAGTGATAAGAGAGCAAGGAACTTGAGAAAGCAACATAAAGTTGAAATAGTTTGCCAAAGGGTCAAGATGGGGGAAGAAGGAGAGTGTAACTAATTGGGATATGGCCTGGGAACTAATTGAAGGTCAAAGAAATTGGAGGTTGTGGTGAGGACAAGGAACATGATTTGGGATCACAAGACAGAGAGAGATGCAGAACAAATAACAAATCAAACAACAAATAATGATCAATAAAAGATTTTAAGAATTTGTGAATTTAGAAGCAATACTTTTGGGATTATGGAAAGATCAAAAGTAGGTCATCTCTTTGTGTGACTGAATGAGGCAAAGAAGTACAGTAAGGTGAGAAATTGGGAGGTTTGGCTGAATGAGGGAATATCTATCTATCATCTATCTGTATATAGTGGCTAGGGAACACAATGGTTACAGAGCCAAGTCTGGAGTCAGGAAGACCTGAGACACTTATTAGCTGGGCAAGTCACTTAACTGTTCTTTTTCCTCATCTGTAAAATTATCTACAGAAGGAAAATCAAATCAGTTTGTTATCTTTGCCAAGAAAATGCCAAAGAACCTATCTCTTTCTCTCTCTGGAGGTCTTTAGGTAACAGTAACTGATTTATTGGTGGCATATATGATTTGAATGAGTCTCAGAGGAAGAGAACTTCAAGTGATGGTATTAAAGGTAGAGCTGGGACATAGAAATGAGGAGCAAAAAGTATTTCAAATTCCCTCAACTCTCAAAACAAAATTTATCAATAAAAATAAATAAAATAAGCAACAAAACTATTTCCTAAAGAAGAAAAAAGTAAAAATGAACAAATTTACTTTTTTACTTCCATGTGGTTTATGATTTAGTTTCCCAAAGAGAAGGGGAAAAAATAAAATGAAACCAAACTAAACACTTCCTCTACTGTTCAATCTTGCTTAGACCAGCATTGTTTTTCTACCTTTGAAGCTTTTGTTAGATCCTCCCTTGTGAACAGAAGCAGATATTTCTAGACTCACAAAATGAATTTCAAGGAACTTCTCTGTTCTAGCAGCAGTGATCTCTAACTACCAGAACAATACCCAAATTATGCTCTCCTTGACAATATTCAAGAATATTTCAGTTGATTATGTGCTGTCTTCTATATTTAATAGAAGTTCTGGAAGAACTTATTTATTCTTTTTTATTGGTGGGTAGTAAGATAGAGCAAAAGGAGCACTGAAGGTGGAATCTAGACCCATCATTTGCTAGCCAAGTGACCAAGTCAAGTGATATAGTCCCTTCCCTCTCCTTCCCTACACACAAAAATGCACAGTAACAGTGCCAAAACCCATTTAACTCATGGGGTTGTATCAAAAGTAATAGTGTACATGAACTCTCTTATAAATCCAAAAAGCACTATCCAAAGTTCTTATCATGACTTTATACAATGCTTTCAATTGCTCAATAAGTAATTCCGCTAAGATTCATCATATGAAACAGTGAAGCAATATTCATTGAAAGGGAAATTCTAATTGTACATAAATACAAATAGAATATGTCTTCAAAATGAGAGTCCTGATAATTGGCTTAACAACTTTTCTACCTAGTAAAGGAAATGTGAAATGTATCCTTTATTAAAGCAGGTATCATGGAAATCATCTGTGAATGGAACTCATTCAACCACTTACTATCCAGAGCATGCTGAAAAAATAGCAAAAGAACCTATTTTTATAAAAAATAATCATCATTATTTAAAATTTTCTCTTGGGTCTTGATTCATCAAAGTATATTCCTTTCATTTCACTTACCTCTCCTGCAGTTGGTCTTGTCTCTCCAGTTATCATCCTAATAGATGTACTTTTGCCAGCTCCGTTGTGCCCTAGTAGTCCCAGGATCTCACCTGAAAGAAATTGGGCTGACTGTCAGTCTTCATAATTTGAATATCCACTAACTAAATATCTTTTCAAAATTTAAAAATCCATCATGAAATCATTACTCTGTTAGTTTCTTTGTGAATAGAACTCAAGTTCATAAAAATCCAATATGTTATTTTGAATTCTACATTATTCAAATAAGTAGAATGATTTCTACATAGATATGATGACTTCCTAACCAGGGAATAGTGTATTTTCTTCAATAGGCAATGTGCTAAGTACTTTACAATTACTGCCTCATTTGATCCTTAAAACAACCTTATAAAGTTAGTTTCTTTATGCTCCTCATTTTACATTAAGAAAACTGAGGCAGAGAGAAGTTTTTTAAAAAACTTGTTAAATGTCACATAACTGATAAGTGTCTAAGTCCAAATTTAAACTCAGGTTTTCCTGACTCTGGGTCCAGGACTCTAGTCATGGCATCATCTAGTTTCCCTTATGTTATCTATAAGACCCTGGAAAACACTATTAAAAATTCTCAGTTGAGAAGGTACTGATATGCACAGGTAGAAAAAATTTCATCACCTGGGAGTTCTCTAGGCCAAGGAAATGAGAGTCTCAGCTATTATCCTAATCTAATTCTTAGGAAGTTCTTTATATTAAAATGAAATATAACTCCCTTTAATTTCTACACATGATTCATTTTTATTCCCCCCAGGGACTTATCAGAATAGATCAAACTATCTTCTCCATGTGAACCCTTTTAATGTTTAAATGTTAACTAACAAACTTCTGTACTCTGCCCTCCAATACACACTTTTACTACAACCTTCACTATTTTTCTCCTCAGACATTCTAAACCTCAAATATCAGAAGTATATTGTAAAAGGTACCAGTATTTCTGACCTTTTTTCACACAGAAAGAGATATTCCTTGTGGCCAGTTTCTTCTTACTCTTTGAAAAGCAGATTTTCTTCTTGACTTCATATTCCTTTCGCAGACAGCTAGCAATAATAACAGGTTTCTGAAAAAGATAGTTCAGTTCCTCATTAAATTTCAGAAGGGTACTTGCATTCTCCTGAATAGGCCCCTTTTTATTCCAAACTATGGAACAAATCATATTTTTCATTGAGGAAACATGCAATTAAATTGTAAAAAAAAAAGTAATTAAGTTACAAAGTCCTAGAGCATGTTTAGAGAATAAGTTTTTGATTGTTTTGTTTGTTATCATTAACTACAATCATAGACAAATATAAGCAACATATAAATAAAAACAAAAAATTGCATATGAAATGATAGACTTTTACTACATATGATCTGTATCATATTTTAACCTGGTAGTAGAAGAATTATCCTATTGGTATTCCATTATGAACTTTGCTTTCTTCTGTATATTTTAAAAATATTATGCCAAGATGGCAGAACATAGACAATAACATTGTTGAACCTTCTCAACAATCCCCTCCAAGCAACTCTAAAATAACATATCAAATCAAATTTTGAAATGACAAACTTATAAAAGTTAAAGTTAGATATTTTTCCACTCTAAGATGACTTAGAAGGTCTACAGGAGAGATCTGGGACATCAGGGAAAAGGTCTGTCCTGGAGCTTACACAGAGAGGGAAGGGAGAGAGAGAGAGAGAGAGAGAGAGAGAGAGAGAGAGAGAGAGAGAGAGAGAGAGAGAGAGAGAGAGAGAGAGAGATGGGAGAGAGGGAGATGGGAGAATGGGAGAGAGAGACATGGGAGAGAGGGAGATGGGAGAATGGGAGATGGGAGAATGGGAGAGAGGGAGAGGGAGGAGAGGGGGAGAGGGGGAGAGGGGGAGAGGGGGGAGAGGGGGAGAGGGGGAGGGGGGAGAGGGAAAAGGAGAGAGGCAGATAAAGCGGGGGAAGGAGGAGGAGGTGGGAAGGGAGGGGGAAAGGAAAGGAAAGGGAGAGTGGGAAGGGGAGGGGGACCAGGATAGGGATGAGGGGAGAGAGAGAATGAATAACTTTCTATAGCAGCAGCTTTAGAAGATTGTAGCCCAGCAAAGGTAAGGAGATCAGACAACTGGTTGGAAAGAGATTCCAGAGAATCAGTTGATGGTGCTGTTTACAGCTGGCAATGATTGACAATGCTGTTGCCCATCTGCAGTTCTAGGTTGCAGTTCCAAGGCAGAAAGGAGTGTTTGTGATTGGTCACAAGGAGAAGAAACACTAGGAGAAAATTTCATGAGAATTAGGGATCTGGACACAGTTCCAGGGACAAGAAAAGTGTTGGTGCTTGCAGCTTCAGGTAAACAGAGACCTTTCCTGGGTAGAAACCAGAGTGCTCACCTCACCTGAAGATCAGTAATCACACTTCACTCTTGAGAGCACAGAAAACTTGTAGCCAACTAGTTCTGAAAACAAAAGCATGAAAAAGCCTGAAACTTTGGATAGTACCTCCCCACTCTGAGGTGATAAGAACACTAATATAAAAGTTTAAAGTCAAGAACAGACTGGAAAATGAGCAAGCTAAACAAAGAATTGATCATAAAGAGCTACAGTGGTGGCAGCACACAAACTCAGAAAATAATATGAAAACAGCTACAAACTTTAAAGAAAGATGCTCAGTGGACACAAGTTCAACAGGAGCTCCTAGAAGAGTTAAAGAAAAAGACGAGTGTGGTAGAGGAAAATATGGGGGAAAAGTGGATTGATGAAAGAAAATTAGGAAAAGATAATTAGTAGTTGGAAAAAGAGCTATAAAAAAATCTAAAGAAACTACTAAACTTATTAAAAAACACTAAACAGAATTGGTCTAAAGGTAAAATACCCCCAAAAATCCACTACAGGAGAAAAAACTCCTTAAAAAGCATAATGGGGGGCAGCTAGGTGGCACAGTGGATAGAGCAACGGCCTTAGAATCAGGAGTATCTGGGTTCAAATCCAACCTCAGACACTTAATAATTACCTAGCTGTGTGGCCTTGGGCAAGCCACTTAACCCCATTGCCTTGAAAAATCTAAAAAAAGCATAGTAGGTCAGAAGGAAAAAGAGATAAATAGAACTGGGCAAAATTATAATTGGTAAACGCTAATGACTGCATGAGATATCAAGAAACATAAAATATTTTTAAAAATGACAAGAATAGAAGAAAATATGGAATATATCACCAGAAAAACAAGTAACATGAAAAATAGATTGAGGAAAGAAGTTCAAAAATTGCTATTAAATCTGGAAGCTATGATTTTAAAAAAAAGAACCTAAACATGATAGTTCAAGAAAGGAAAATTGTTGATATTTTAGATCCATAGGGTAAAATAGAAATTGAAAGAATATACCAATAAACTCCTGAAAAAAATCCCAAATTGAAAACTCCTAGAAATATTATAGACAAATTCCAGAACTCCAAAGTCAAATGGGAAATACTGTAAGCAGTCAGAAATAATCTAAATATTGTGGAGCCAATATTAGAATCATAAGATTTAGTGGCTTACTTGTTAAAGGAGCAGAGGGCTGTGAAGATAATATTTTCAGAGGTAAGGGAGCTAGGATTACAACCAAGATCAATTTACCCAGAAACTGAGCATAATCCTTCATGAGTAAAAGTGAATAAGGAAAATAGGCCAGTAGTTGATAGAGGGGTGACTAACCATACCTAGGATTCTTGTGGAGATGTACAGCCACTTTAAACTACTATGTGAATAAGCATAGCAAAAAAAACAAAACAAAACAAAACATAATGTTCATGTCTGAAAAGGCAATTCCTATTTTTATTTAAATGTATTTATTGATCATTGAGTATCTTTTCTTTCTTATGAAGATTCATTGGAATAGTAGTACATGTTTATGTGAAGCTGCCCATCTTTGAACAACCATAATGTCCAGTTTAAAAGAATCCTTCATTTAAGTTTGACTAAGAGAAGATTAAACCACAGATCTGACTCCTCATTATTCCTTACAACAAATGGTTTTCAAATTTTTCAGTTCACAGGGTCTTATTTGGATTTTGCAAGTAAAACTGTATTTGCCAGATTTTTCCTCAAAAAGAAAAAAAATTATTTGTCCTTTATTCCCTTAATTTCAGTGGTTATGAATACCTACTCAAAATCAAGCAGAGTTCCTTTCATATGTATAAGAATGAGAAAGTTCAGTATACTTTTAAATTAAAGTCAGCAGATTAACTTTATTTAAAAACATGCTCAGCGAACCATCTAAATGTTTCAGAGGAATGTAAAATAAATTTTAAACAAACTAATCTTAGAAAGTGAAATAAAATTAGCCATTAAAAAATTACAAAGTAGATTCAGGGAAATTCTGATCAGATGGATTCTATTAAATATTTACAAAGTAATTAATACCTATGTTAAGCCAATTCTCAAAAATTAAAAAAGACACATTCTACATCAAACTCCATTTACAGGATATAGTCCCAATGCTTAGACAAAGATAAAGAATAAGTATCAATTCAAAATTTTCAAGAAAATCCTAGGTAAAAGATTTCAACACTATGCCCCCCCAAAAGGAAAATTTTCACCATAATAAAATTGAATTTTTACCAGGAATGTAGAATGAATCAAAATTAAGAAAACCAATGAGCATAACTAATTATATGAAAAACAAAACAGTCTAAACTACATGATCATATCAATATTTTCCTTCATTTAAACTAAATACTATCTAAAGAAAAAGCACAAGCAGGTCATATTTTAATATGATAAAAAGCATTTATTTAAAAACAAAAGCTAGTTTCATTTATAATGGGAACATACTAGGAGCCTGCAGAATAAATGTAGGAGAAACATAAAAATGGATACCTTCTTTCTCCCCTATTTGATATAATGCAAGAAATGCTAATGAAAGCAGTTAGCCAAATAAAAGAAATTAAAGACATAAACACAGGCAAAGAGGATAAAATTATCTGTTTTTACTAACAATATGATGATTTACTTAGAAAACAGCAAATCAGGAAAGAAGACAATTGACATAATGAATAGCTTCAATGAAGTATTTCCCCCTTAAACAAATAACATTATTATGTAGCAATTTTAAAAATTCAGGAGAAAATAATTTAAAAGGAAATATTCTAAATAACTACAGAATATATAAAACATCTGGAAGTCAACCAGTTGAGGCATAGTAAATATATAGATACAATTTAAAACACTTTAAAGAAATAAAGAATGACTTAAATAACTGAAGAGGTGTTTATACAACATGGCTAGAGAATGCCAGGATAATAAAAGTGACACTACTTAAATTCACTTAAAGATATATTGCATTTTAATCAAACTATTAAGGGGTATTTTTTAGACCTACAAAAATGGAAACAAAATCCATTCAAAGGAACAAAGAAGCTACGTTCTCAAGGGAAAAGATGAATTTAAAAAATGAAAGGAAAATAGTATTTTGGCACTTCATATTGCATTTATAATCAATAATCATCAAAATTATTTGGAATTGGTTAAAATGAATCCAAAACAATCTAATTTGATAACCAAGTATTATATAAGAGCAGCAATATGATCACTTGGGGATGGATTCCTAATTTGATATGAACTACTGAGGAAACTAGAAAGCTATTTGGCAGAATTTAGGTTTAGAACTATATCACATACCATATACCACAATAAATTCAGAATGCAACAGAAATAGCAAAAGTCACCACATAAAAATTAGAAAATTTTGATGCCAATGTCAATGACTAGAGAAAGAATCCATTAGAGAAAGGATAGAATAACTCATTAAGAGTAAAAATAGTAATTTCAATAAATGAAATTAAAATTTTTGGATAAGCAAAATCAATGCAGCTAACATCAGAAGGGAAGCTATTGATTGGGGGGAAATTTTTTTTTTATGAAATATATTTAGAAGGGTCAGTTTCCAAGATATATAGGAATCTAACTCAAATTTGTAAGACAAAAGTAATCTCCTAGAAGATAAGTAATCAAAAATTATAAACAATTTTCAAAAGAAATATAAGGTATTAGGGTAGCTAGGTGGTATTGTAGAGTACCATCCCTGGAGCCAGGAAGACCTGAGTTCAAATCCCCATCTCAGATATTTAATAATTACCTAGCTGTGTGAGTTTGGTCAAGTCACTTAACCCCACTGCCTTGCAAAAACAACAACAACAAAGAATTATAAGCTACTAACAGTCATATAAAAACATTTTTAAATCACTAATAATGAAAAAAACTGAAAAGATCTCTGAGATTTCACCTTAGATCTATAAAACTGGCAGAGATAACAAGAATTTAACTTAGTCAATTATGAAGGTGACCCAGGAATATTGGTGACCACAGAATTGGAAATGGAAAGGGAAAAGAAGAATTTGAAATTGAATGCTACGTAAGTTTTACAACCAAAGTTGACTGAGTTGGTTCCATAAAAGAATCAAAAATGATATGGGGAGAGATGGGAATCTATTTGGAAATAAAGTTCATGAAAATCAACAAGATTTCCCAAAAGAAAAATCTAGGCAAAATGAATGAATTAATGTATAAAAGAAAAAAAAATAATTTAAGGAATATCTACTCATTTGATTTTACCTCATCATGGTTGAAAGCAGTCAATGCACTTGCAGTTCTTACTCTTTCTGCTTGAACATCTTCATCTTCACCTTCTAATTCTTCTTGGTTTGGAAAAGATTCACTACATCTTGGAGAAATTCTACAAAGAATAACATAAAGATCATCAATTAACCAATTCCCCCCCCCAAAATACCCAAAACATTTATTTAGAATTTATAATGAGCCAAGCACTAAAGTAGGTAGTGGTCATACAAAGACAAAAAATATCAGGCCCTCCCCTCAAGTAGCTTATATTCTGTAGGAGGAAAAAGTATTTGCACATAAAAGTATATAGTATTAATCTGTCTAAGAGTTGGAAATAATGAAAATGACTGAACAACAATGAACATCTTATTAAGTAATAGGTCACTTTTGGGGAGTAAAAGCACTAGAAGCTGAAGGAGGAGATCAGGAAAAGCTTCATATAGAAGGCAACCTAGAGGAAACTAAGAATATTAAGAAACTGAGAGGAAGAGGGAGAATATTTCAAATTTTAGAAACAACTCATGGAAATTCATAGAGGTATAAGATAAAGTGTCATGTAATTATCATTTGGCCAGACCATAAATGATATGAATGTGCTATGTAGTATATAATAAGATGAACAAGTCAATAAGGCAACAAGCAAGGTTGTAAAGGACATCAAAAGACAAAAAAGGAATATATATTTGATCCTAGAACATATAAGGAATATGTATAGATCCTACTTTTTCTAGTAGGAGAGAGATTCTCTGCTTTAGAAAAATCTACTTTGCCAACAGGGAGATCAAATTCAACAAAACTTAAGGAAATTAATTCATGCTATTCACTGGAAGGTCAAATATTGAAATTGAAGCTAAAATATTGGACCACGTAATGAGAAGACAATAAAATACCCTAATGGGAAAGATTAAAGATGAAAGGAAAAGGGGACAGAGAGGATGAAATGAATAGATAGTACCATGGAAATAACAAACATGAACTTGGAGAGACTTCAAGAGATAGTGGAGGATAGAATGGCCTGGCCTGTTATGGTACATGGAATCATGAAGAATTGGACATGAATGAACAACAACAAAACAACTTGTCAGCTGTCTGGAGGATGGATTTTTCAGGTGAAAAGCTAATGTCAAAAAAACTGAAGTCCCAATAAAGTATTCTTTTGATTGAACAGAAAAAAAGATGGAAAAAACTTCTTATCACTCCCTAATGGTCCTTCACCAAAACAACTTCTCTTCCCACATAACCCATTTCTGATGGTGGTACTACTATATTCTCCTAGTTTTCTAAAATATCTTCAGTAATCTTTAACTTTCCTTTTTGAGGCCTATATGACCTTAGAAGATGTATGATCAAACAATTGCGATATGGAAAGATGGTGGTACTTCACTCTTCCCTAAGCAACAAATCATGGGATTAGTCTGCATCACACCAATAACAACAATCTAACATTTCAGCTAATACAATCTAGCACTACCCTACGCTACCCTTTTTGCCATTGCACAACCTTCTAACCTTTCCCTCTTTAGTCCCTGACATCAATTATAACCTAATCCTGACCCAGGTACTCATGGAAACAACTGCTTAGGTACCATTGGGAAAATCCACCTTCTCCCTAGCATATCCATCTCTTGCTCCCCAGACTTCATGATGTGACTGTAACAGACACTCTGCAGGATGCAAGCTCTCTCTGCTAGGGACATATTCAGTCTGTAAGAATCATTTCTTTCTTTCTTTCTTTCTTTCTTTCTCTCTCTCTCTCTTTCTTTCTTTCTTTCTTTCTTTCGTGGATCAGAAGGAATTGCAGATCTTATTCATTATCTTTCCTCCAAACCCACCCTTCTTCTGAATTTTTCTATTTTTCTTTTGGGTGAGGCAATCAGCCTCTTTACTTTTAGCCCCCATAGAGCTTTCATTTTGTTGTTGTTCAGTCATTTCAGTCATGTCCAACTCTTTATGATCCCCATTTGTGGCTTTCCTGGCAAAATACTGGAGCAGCTTGTCGTCTTCTTCTCTACTCATTTTACAGATGAGCAGTTAAGATGATCAGGCTTACCCAGGTATAAAGAATAGATGTCTGAAGCCAGATTTGAACTCAGAAAAATGAGTCTTCTTAGCTGTAACCCTGGTGTGCCACATAGCTGGCTTGGGTCTTCATTACCTCTCACTTAAAGTTATTGAAATTACCTTCTAATAGATCGCTTAGCATAAAGAACCCTCTCTTGTCCCATTCTAATGCAGCTTCCATACACTTGCTAAAGTAATTTTCTTAAAGATTGGGTCTGTCCATCTCTACTGCCAGTCCAATATATACCAATAAAATACAGTAATTCTCTCTTTCCTAGAGAATCAAATACAAAATCCTCTTTGGATTTAAAGTTTCTTGTTAAATGTTCCTAAGCTAACCTTACGATTCTTAATATACACTATTCCCTTTGCTGTAATCTACTATGCAGCTAAACAGACCTCCTGAATCTCTTCAGTAATAATAATAATAATAATAATAAATCTAGACATGATAAGGAAAACAAGTACTACTAGATAAAGAATAAAGAACTGTTTTATACAGCAAATTATTTAATGAGTTGAAATCTGAGACAACATACTGTTTTTAAATTTTGAATGGTGGATATCTATACTCAGAGAAATATTGTTTACTATGACCTTTTTTAATATTATAATGTGCATATTTCAATTTAAGTTATCTTTAAAAAAAGAAATTCACCTGCTTGGCTAGCTGCAGATCAACTTAACTGAAAATTGCTTAGTGTGATTATTTATATCTTCCATATACTCTTAGAACAAAAAAAAAAAGGATTTTTTTAAAAACTGATGGTTGGGGCAGCTGAGTGGCACAGTGGAAAGAGCAACAGTCCTGGAATCAGGAGGACCTGAGTTCAGATGTGACCTCAGACATTTAATAATTACCTAATTGTGTGACCTTGGGTAAATCACTTAACCCCATTGACTTAAAAATGATGATTTATTCAATCATGTTACTTTGAAGAATAAAAATTTTTATATCATTAATTTTTAAATGAAAAATTATAGTTCACTCACTTTTGACTTTTCTATTTTATATGTTTTATTACTGGCATAATTTGCTGCTCAACACCAGTGGTTCTTCATGTTTGATAAAGGAAATTGTCACATATTTTGACATGGTAGAAGTTGTGCTTTCTGTATGCAATAATTAAGGAAATGCTTTACTGGTGAGGGCTGAGATTGGGAGGTAGGGCAGCTAAATGTCCAGACACAGTTTTAACAATATGGTAAAAACAGTGCTGAAATTCCCTCTACTGGTAAACATTGGTAATGCATCTATGATTTATAATCCTAGAAAATTGCATGGGAGTACTAAGAGACTGAGACTTAATTTTATTCAATTTAACCTGGGTCATCTACAATTGATATGTGTTAGAATCAAGATTTTATCCCTAATTTTCTAGACTCCTAGCTTGACCTATTCACCACACTATGTAGCCTCTCAGAAAATGTATGGTGACAAAAACTTTGATAAATTCAGTATCACTTTTACATAAGCTTATAATTTAATAGCCTACAGAATCTACATTTTAAATATATTATAAATAATTTGGCATTATTTATTTATTCTACAGAGAGAAGTCATTTCGTGAGATTTCCGTGTGTGTGTGTGTGTGTGTATCATTTTTATGTAAAGCTTAAAACTTCCCTAAGAGTTTTGGAATAGCCACACGTATGTATATCTTTTCTTAGAAATATTTCTCAATTTAATTTTTTTCTTTGTAAAAAGAAAAGAAAGACTAGTTAGCTCAACTTTCCTATAATCTTTGTTACATCAATATTCACCTTCATGCTTTTGCAGTCTTTTTCTCTTCCTGCTCAGTGTCTTGAGTCAAATTCTACCACTTCTATAAATATTTTTTTTGGATTTCCCTGATTTGAACATTTACCAATTATAGCACCACATACTCCACGGTTTAATTATTGTGTTTTTATCAGTGAATTTTTCTCACTCCATTAGATTTAAGTTGCTCAAGGGCAAAACCCATTCCTTAAATTTATTTTGTATCCACCATACTACCTAGCACAAGGATTGTTCATAATGTTATTATTATACTGTTTTAATTTTGTCCTCTTTGTGACCTCATTAGAAGTTTTTTGTGAAAAATATTGTAATGGTTTGCTATTTTCTTCTTCAGTTCATTTTACAGATGAGGACACTGAGGCAAAAGGGGTTATGGGATTTGCCTGGGGTGACCCAGCTAATATATATTCGAGGTTGGATTTGGGTTTTTTTGTTTTGTTTTTAGGTTTTTGCAAGGCAAACGGGGTTAAGTGGCTTGCCCAAGGCCACACAGCTAGGTAATTATTAAGTGTCTGAGACCAGATTTGAACCCAGGTACTCCTGACTCCAGGGCTGGTGCTTTATCCACTGCGCCACCTAGCCACCTAGCCACCCCCTCGAGGTTGGATTTGAATTCACATAAATGTATCTTCCTAACTCCAGGTTCAGCACTCTAACCATTATGCCACCTAGCTTCTCCTAATAGGCTTCCAATAAATATTTTAAATTGAATTAGTTGTGCTTAATGTGATGGTCAAATATTTAATATTTAAATTAATTTAGATGTTTGTGTCTACCTGAAGATAGGGTCTTTTCTCATTGTTTTCTTGCCATATTTCATTTCCAGAAACCGTAGAACAAAAAGGAGAATGACAAAGTGAAGATAAGGCTACCAGGAAAGAAGAATAACCATTAGTGACAATATAGCAAAAAAACAAAAATATTTACAAAATCACAGATCTTTGAGGAATGAAGTAAGTGTGAGTATTCCCTCAAACAATGTAGAAAGCAAATCATTTTACATGTTCTTAGAGAAATGCATTACCTAGAAAACAGTCCCTCCAAATTTAGCTAAATAAAAACTTATACAATATCAACCCTATACTTAAAGTCTTTCCAAGAACTGCTGCTTCACTTGGCATAGCATCCCAGAGTTAAGGTAATCTCCATGACAAAATGGGATATTACAATAGAATTTAATAATGCCAAATAATCTGGGGAATGCTAGTAATTCTTTGTCTTTTATGATGCACATATCTATAACAAAAATATTGCCAAATTTAGGACCAACAATATTTGCACATAGATTTTAAAACATTTACAAAGAGCTTACAAATTTTACACAGTTCAAATAAAATCAATTTTTTTCATAAATATTATTCCCCTTCTTCCATAAATACAAATCCCAAAAGAAAGTTCTTCTTACTATTAACAGTACTAAGAGGCTGCTTTGACTGATTCCATTCATTTCATTTTCATGGTGTTCAGGATTTTTTGAATAGTTATATGAGAGCTGTCAAAGGAAAACAAAGGCCAAATTGAAGTTCATTTGTTGTTTGATTTTAGTTAAATTAACAAGAAATTCATGCAACAAACATTCCTTCCCTTATTCTTCTTCAATATCCTCTGTGCTCCAGGAAAATGTCATTCTTCAAAAGTGGAGGCAAGAATATTCTCTATAATATATTACTTTGTGTCTCAATTATGCTGTTTGATTGTTACTTTCAGTCTCTCCCTCTGTCCCTCCTCTATTTCTCCCTCTTTTTTCTCCCTCTTTCCCTTTCTTTCCTTCTTCCTTCATTCCTTCCTTTCTTTCCACTGAATCAGATATTATACAACTACTTTTGAAATAATGAAGAAAGTAAGACTAGCTCTGATCAGAAGTGTGGAATAGCTGGTACTCCTACTCTCCCTTTTGTATGCCCTTTTCTACCTTTATAATGTCACCTCCTATTTAAATTATTAGTGCCTTATTTGCCTTTTGAATTATCATTGTAAAAAATAATTTAATGAATTAATTCCCACTTCCATTGAATAGTAGAGAATTCCCATCTTGTCATTATCAAGTTTCCCTTCATATTAAACCTTTTCCTACATAATTCTATCTAGCACTCAATAAAAATTGACTTCTTGCACCAACACTTCATTGTATTTACGTTCGCTCTTCTCCATCTTAGATATGTCAGCTCAGAAGGAAGAATAGCCATACAAATTGCTCCTTTGTATCACTTCATAAACTTTTCCCTCCTTCCATTAGTAAACAAGTTTTCTCTTTGGAGATCAACTATATCACCCTAAGAAGATGGTAGTGATACTTATCTATGAACCACTTTCATTTTCCATTTTTTTTCTCAAGTAATTATCAGGTTGACAGTGTTCCTATCTACTTCAAGTCAAGGCCATATAGTTGGAATTTCAACATACATGTTGATATTCACAAGCAATCCGCCATCTCAGTTCACCAAATTTCTTAATTCCAACAATATGTGTCTCCACTCAATCTCAGTCACATGCATAGTGATGACCACACCTTTGAACCCATTAAAATTCCTATTCTAGGATCTACAACTCTGAAATGTCTTCATTGGACAATAACCTCTTGCCTTTCCACCTCTCCCTTTGCTTGATTCCTCCTAAACCTATCTTTTATCCTTTCTATTAATTCAAATCATTCTTACTGCTCTCCTGGTCCATCACTATTGGGCTCTAATCTCATATTAGATCTGCAATCTTGACCCTGAAGTCAACCAATTCAATTACAGACTGTCATCTATTCTCAGATGTATGATTCCTACATGAATGATTCCTTTCTCCCAGTTCCCTTTAATGGATAATCATTCATGCTATGTAGTCTCACCATGGGTCTTCTCCAAGGCTTTGTTCTATGTTCTGTTCTCTTTATTTTCTAACAGTCTCTTGGTGACTACACCAATTCTCATGGGTTCAGTAATGATCTCTAGCAAGTTATTTTTTCACATCAATTCATATACCTAGTCATCATCTATCTTCTGATTATTATCATTATTGTCCAAATGATCAGCTATTTGTTGAATATACTGGATGTCTTGTTGACAGCTCAAACTTGAGACATTCTGAGAAAAGGTTCATTATCTTATCTGTTTCCCTCCCTCACCCCCCCAAAACTCAAACCTACTCCTCCCCCAAATTCCTCTGTTTCTGTTGAGGGTAGCATCATCATTCTGATCATCATGGCTTGAAACTCTAATCATCCTCAAGTCTTAACTTTCCTTTTCCCTTCAGTACTAATCAATAATTATTTCTTGTCCACAAATTCTTATTCATCTTCTCTTTTTTCTCATGGTCACATTTTAAGCCCTCAGAATCTTTTACTTGAACTTCCACAAAAGTCTCTTAATTGGGGGGGGGGGGTGCAGCTAGGTGGCACAGTGGATAAAGCACTGGCCCTGGAGTCAGGAGGACCTAAGTTCAAATTTATCCTCAGACACTTAATAATTAGCTAGATGTGTGTCCTTGGGCAAGTCATGTAATCCCATTGCCTTACAAAAAGCAAAAAAAACATAAAAAAGTCTCTTAATTGATCAGCTAAAGTAACTCTCTATTCTAATAATAACTTTCTAAACTATGAAATAACCTTGTAGCTTTTCTCATAGAATTATTGATCTTTAGCTAG
Source organism: Macrotis lagotis (assembly GCF_037893015.1). Classification (NCBI taxonomy): domain Eukaryota; kingdom Metazoa; phylum Chordata; class Mammalia; order Peramelemorphia; family Peramelidae; genus Macrotis; species Macrotis lagotis. The sequence goes on along the minus strand of NC_133659.1, from coordinate 213,913,174 downwards.
ACGAAACCTGAGACAGTAGCTAATCCAATGTATTCACTTTCAGCAAAGTTAATCGACTTGCCCAAGGACATAAAGGTAGTTAAGTAGCAGAGATAGGATTCAAATCCTGGTCTCCTGGTTTCAAGTCTTCCTACTTCATCATGCTAAACATGTGAGTCTCTCACTCAAAATATTCAATGTATCCATATCATCTAAGTCAAACTGTAAACTCCTCAATATTGGAATATTATTATTCCAGTATCTAACAGTTATGAAGTACTTACTATCTGCCAGGAAATATACTTCATAATCCTTATTATGATTACCTCATTTGATCTTCATGAGAACCCTGAAAGGTGGGTGATCTTATTATGCTTATTTTATACTTGAGGAAACTGTGGCAAACAGAATTAAATGACTTGTCCCCTTCATATATTCTACAATTTAGTCAAATTTAATTGAATGTTTCTTGATGTCAGCATTCCATCATCTATTGCCTAGTTTCTTTGCCCCTCCCTCCTACATCTAAAATATACTCCCTCCTTATCCCCTACCTCTTAGAATTCCTAAATTTCTTCTGAAGTTATATCTAATTCCTTTTGTTAGTGATTATTTTCTTCTGAAATTAATGTATATTTGTTTACATATTATATCTGCCATTAAAATGTAAGCTCCTTGAGGGCAGGGACTATTTTTCATTTTGCCTTTGAATTCCTAGTACCTAGAACAATAACTTGCTCATAGTTTTTGTTTTATCCTTCACTTTCAAAGAGGACCAATGATATGATGGTGATGTCTGGTGGTACAGTGGATAGAGCACTGGCCTTGGAGTCAGAAAGACCCAAGTTCAAATCAGACCTCAGACACTTGACACTAGCTAGCTGTGTGACCTTGGGCATGTCACTTAACCCTGACTGCCATGCACTCAGCGTCATCTCCAATCATCTTGATCCATATCTGATCACTAGACCCAGATGGAGGAGAAAGTAAGGCTGGTGACTTAGCGCAATATCCCCTCACTCAAATCCAATTCATATGTTTGATATGACATCACCTTCCCTGATGTCATGATTCTCTTTGAGAATGAAAGACAAACATTATCCTGCGTCATCAAAGTCCAGTGACTGGACAAAAGTCAAGATAGCTGGTAATGGCCTCAGACACACTGGATGACCATGGTGTTTTTCGATGTTTCACCAAACTCTAAGCAACTCCACAGAGCTTGATTAAGTCACTTTTATGGCCATTGTAGCATATGCTACAGTTTCTTGGAGCCACAGGCAAGAGTCAGGTGAATAAGGTCGACACCTAAGGTGTGTGAACAGCCCTGAAAATTAAGATGTTCCTCCTGAATACCCTGAAAGTCTCAGCTAAGCTGGGTGACTTTATGTTGGTACATTGCAGATGGAAGACTTGTTCAGGTATGGGTTGAACTTATTGGATTCTGAGTAATAAATTCTACTTCAAATGAAAATTGTGTGATTCTATGACTAATGAACCTTACTTGATATATCACATCTTCAAGAGAAAATGCATAATATATCAAAGCTATAAATGTATTCTAAAAGTAGAATTTTAGTCATCAGTAAAATGGTGTGTATGTTTAGTGGTAGAGTGGTATGTCAGAAATAAGGAGAAGGTAATGCCAACTTCTTAATATCCCTGAAAGCACAACAAAATAGGGGACAGTCATATTCCCTTTTGGTAAAGCTCATCCTCCATGAAATGTATGTGGCCACTCAAAAAGGTTAGTGAAGAGACCATTTAGTTATATTCTACCCTCCTAATGACAGAAATAGATACTCCATTGATCTGCATATATCACTGGAGTTTTTCCAGGTGTAAATGAGCTTAACCTCTCCTATATAAGCAAAGAAAGGCAATTAATTAAGTTAGGAAGCTTCAAACTTCATGTCTTTTCTGTATAGGGTAATGTAGTGAATAAAGATTTGGACCTGGAGTCAGGAAAATCAGGTCTCACATACTTACTAGATAAGTGACCCTAAGTAAGTCACTTGACCTCTGTTTGTCTTATACAATAGGAGTAGTCACTTGATCTCTGTTTGTCTTATACAATAGGAATAATAATAGCACCTACCTCCTAGGGCTGTTCAAATGAGATAATATTTTTAAAGTAGGTATTAGATACCAAGAATTTAATGAATGTTTGTTTTCTAACTCCTTCCCTTATTTATAGTAAATCTCAAAGTTGATAAAATTAAATGATATTTTATGGAATTATAAAATTTTATAAAATGCATATTTCCTCAAGCAGAACAAAGCTTTATTAAATGGCTTTATATTTCAGAATCCTAGTACATGTAATAGCATCACTTACCTCATAAAAAAGTATTAGACAGCCAACCAGTGTGTACAAAGGCACTAAAATCATGCAAGGAAGCATGATAAGTAAATCAAAGTTATTTAAAAATAGGATGCCAAATAAGAACATAGAGATCTGAAAGAAAATTGAAAATAGGTTAGAGGTCACATACTATTTTCAATTATTTATAGAGTACAAATGGACATATACTTTCTAGTGTCATGAATTGGTTCCATGAATACATAACTAAAACAATTATAATTCTATTAATTACATGACTATAGATAAAAGTTATTACTAGTAGAATATTATAAATGGGAAGGATATACTTTGAAAAGAGGAGGGGACATTTTCAAGCTTCTGGTACAACAGCTTGGAATAGTCTTGAGAAGGCCAAAAAAAAGTTTCAATGAAGTAGAACAAAAGTTCTGGGAGCTCTGGCTCAAGGAGGCACTGAAAAAAACAAAGAGAAGTAGGGTGGCTTTAAATCCGGGAAAATTTCAAGGGAGAGTTCAGGGCTGAGCTGGACAGAGGCAAGAACTAGGATGTCTACATAGGGTAGAATAATGGGGGAAGTCCTAGGTATGGAAATGAGTCACAGAGACGCAGCAACTTGAGGCTGAGCAGAGCTGCTACACTATGCTTTGACTTTGGGGGTTACATCACCTTTCAAGTTTTTCCTAAGAATGATTCGAGAAGTGTGGGAGGTATTTATAAAGCAAGGCAACTGTGGTGGTCCTATGCCTAGAGAACATGAGAGAAGGGAATAGTAAAGTAGTTTAGGGTAGACTCAAGTAGGACAAGAACTGAAAGGGTTAAACCATGACTATATTATAATCTATCATTAAGATGGATGTTTGACTTTAATTTATTAAAGACATTACTATAAAACAACTTTTGTGGGATTAAATTTATTCATCTGCACACAATAGGTACTTAATAAATATTGATTCATTGAAAAATTGCTAAACTGCAATATGGGTTCTATACAAAAGGTTCTCCTTAGAGAACTGCCACATTCTGCAGCAGTCTATAGAGATTATCACAGCATTTTACCTTAATTCAATATTTCTAATTCATTGACCTGACATGATTGAGACATCTAACTCTACAATATAGCCTTCAGAACAGGAAGGATTTGGGTTATGCAATAAGAAAAGAATAGGGACTGGACCTGAGATTTCCTTAGTAGAGGGAACTCCCAAGTGAAAAAAAAACTACCTCTACCAATACAGTTTGATTTTTTTTCCTACAGCACCAAGCTTTAGAGTGTTGTCAAGAGAAATGAAAACATAATAGTTTATATTTAACAACCAAATTCCAAAAATAAATGTATGCCTGCCTCACTTTGCCTTTTTAACATTTTCTCCATCACTTTCTTTTTTTAACTTTATTTTCTTTTTAATTATATTTTTATTTATTTAAACATTACAAAAATAGTCTTGTAAGAGTAAACATAATCCCCCCTCCCCCCCCAAAAATAAAAAAAACCTTCACAAGAAATAAAGAGAAAGAAAAAACGTGCTTCAGTCTGTATTCAGATATCATCAGCTCTGGAGTAGATCCCATTCTTTATCACAAGTCCATCAGAAAAGTTACTTCCATATTTTTTCCCACAGTTGTTATTGCTGATTGTAATTCCCTCCAACCATTCCTCCCCACTCCCATTTCTTTTCTCTCCCCTTTCACTCTGTTCCTCCTCAAAAGTGTGCAGTGGGGCATCTTGAGTGGCTCAGCAGACAGAGCACTGGCCCTGGGGGCCAGGATGCCCTGTGCCCACATCCCAACCCAGACACCCACAACCACCCAGCCATATTGTTCTGTGTAGGTTACCCAACCCCAGCACCTTGCAAAAAAAGTGTGTTTTATCTAACTGTCCTTTCCCACAATCTATCCTCTCCTCTATCACCTACACCCCCCACCTCCACCTTCCCCTTTCTCCCATCCCCTGGCAAATTCTTCAACTTCAAAAGGCTTCAAGCCAAGATCAGAGTGGAGGAAGTGTTGGTGTATGATCTTCTGTTTGCAGATGATTGTGTACTCAGTGCAGCCTCTGAAGCTGAGATATAACAAAGTATGGATTGATTCTCTGCTGCTTGTGCTAATTTTGGTCTGATAATTAACACCAAGAAATCACAGGTGCTCCATCAGCCAGCACCATTGATTACAACCATTGGAGCAGTCTTGATTACTGTGAACATGTTCACTTACCTTGGCAGTGTCCTTTTCAGGGGGGGGTACTCATTGACAATGAGGTTTACACAAGCATTGCCAGAGCTAGTTCAGTATTTGGGAGACTCCGAAAAAAAGTATGGGAGTGAAGCAGTATTAGACTGACTATTAAACTGAAGGTTAACATAGCTGTTGTGCTGACCTCATTGCTATATGCCTGTGAAACCTGGAAATCTACCAGCACCATGTCAGAAAACTGAATTGCTTCCATTTAAATTGTCTTAGGAAGATTCTGAAGATCATCCGGTAGGAGAAGATACCAGACACTGAGGTCATTTCTTGAGCTAAACTGCCCAGCTTTCCAGCATGACTACATAGCCCAGCTATGATGGACTGAACATGGCTTTAGAATGCCAGATGTACGCTTACCCCAAAAATAACTTTTATGGAGATCTTACAGAGGGCAAGTATTCACAAGGGGGTCAAAAAAAGTGATACTAGGACACCCTGAAGGTCTCATTGAAAAACTTTAGAACTGATTGTACAGCACTGAAGACATTGGCACCCAAGCAGCCCAAAGGAAACATGACATTTGTAAGTTTAGAGTGCCCACCCCAGGTGTTCATAAGGACTATTTGTGCCCAGCCTATGTTATAGCATTCCAAGCTCATATTTCTGTGATCAGCCACATTTCTCACTGTAATTTGCCCCAAACATAATGATGTCATTTTGATCTTGTTCTATAAGGAAGGACAAGAACCAACCAACTAGTACATTACTCTGAAAGCTTATCTCCAAAGACATCATTCTGCTCTTAAAAAAGTTCAAAGCATCCTGCTACAGAATAAACCTTAACCCCCTTAGCCTAACTTTCAACATCTTCCATAATCTGGCTCAAATCTATATTTTCAACTTTTCTTTAAAGTATCTTCACTTGCCATGTCCAATAATGTCTTCAAAGTTAACTATTCCCTATTATTCAAACTTCCCCCCCACTCTTTTCCACCTTTATAAATTTGCTCACAGAATCTAGTATGCCAGGAGATTCACTCTATCCTCCCTGAAAGTTTGTACCCAAAAAAATTTGATTCATTTTCAAGGCCTAGATCCAATGCCATCCAATTCATTAAATTTGCTTTTTTCCCTTCCTGCCAAGAAATAGTTTCTTTTCCTTCTCCTCTATAAAAGCAACACAAAGTAGGAAAACACATATAGCGTTCTAGTTACCAAAAACAAAACAAAAAATGATATGATAACTAAAAGAATTGGTTATTCTTGCCTTTATTTTTCTCTTTTGTCCAATGATAACAAATTTGGAGTAATGGAATAATAGCTAAAAACTTCCCGGTTAGAAAATATTAAAGTAGGGGAAGCTAGGTGGCATAGTGGATAGAGCACTGGCCCTAGAGTCAGGAGTACCTGAGGTCAAATCTGGCCTCAGATACTTAATAATTACTTAGCTGTGTGGCCTTGGGCAAGCCACTTAACCCTACTGCCTTGCAAAAACCTAAAAAAAAAAAAATTGAAGTAGATAAAAGTCATCACCCCATCCTAAAAATAAAGGAACCTTTTCATTCATTTTTGCTATTATCAGAGTTTTGCACAATAGCTATTTAATAAATGCTCATTCTTTGAAAAATCATTAAACAGCATTAGAGTTAAATATGGGGAGTTTCTGATCTAATGCTGAGGTGATACCAATTAGTTTACCTTTTATCTCATAGAAGAGATTAATTTCACCTAAATCACTTCAATCCATGTAGCTTAAGGATTTTCTCACCTCCTTCATACAATTTGAGAGTAAAGATTATTTTATTCTTTAAATTTGTATTCCATGAGCCTAGAACAGGGTCTAGAACATAGTAGTCACTTAGGAAAGACTTGTTGAATGATTATTGATTAAATTTACTATGTATACAAAGAGAAAATGGTATTTCCCTTGGGGTACCCTTGAGCTAAATGAGTAGTACTAGAGGTGGTGGAAGAAGGTGGAGAGAAGGATAAGTGATACAGTGCTAATGCTTTAAATATGTAAGTAGAAAGATCATAAAGATCTCTCGGGGATGGAGATGAAGAAGAGGGAGGGGAGTAGAAATTAAAATCTGATACATTAATCATATACCACTGAAGAGGAATTCTGCAAGACCATTTGTTTAGTAGATTTTCAACCATTTTGATTTTCTTATGTCTAGATTTATCTTTTAGGGAAAAAAGTAGAAATCCTTTGCATTAACTTACAAAGAAAAATTCTTAAATACAATTGGACATTGACTTTAATGTGGCAGATTCCAACTTAAACTATTGCCTACCCATCCTACACGAACCTGCTCACACCCTCCCATAATTTTGCCATAGGGAGTTCTACCCAATTGCTGGAAGACTTCTTCACTTTCTCCAGATATTGCAAGGAGACCAGAAAAAAAAATACTCTGGTAGTATAGCTATAATTCCTTCTTTTCCAGAGTGCAATTCTTAGGAGGAAAATCAGAGAAGTAGTTTACTTTCTGAATCTGACTTAATAGAGTGAGTATGAGTTGGAATGAGGATTCATGGAGTTTTATACTAATACAGAGTTTACAGGTAAAAATCCCATCCACAGGAAAAGTATATTTCCATGATCATTACTCCTTAGCTTATATCTCCTTGTTTTCCTTTTTCTCATCAAATTGTAGTTACAGAAAAAAATCACAAATGGTGAAAAGTCAACTCAATTATCTAAATACACAAAAATTGAAATCAGATTAGAATATATATACTTGAAATGCATGAAAAATACACAAACTCTTTGAGAACAGATGAGATCTCAGTTCAAGCAAAAAAGTGTCCAAAGTTAATAGGGAAACACATTGGAAATCAGTGGTAAGGAGCTTGCTTCCTCTACACATCTTCAGCTTCTAAAGTCTTTCTTTCTCTCTCTATTGGTCTCTTCTGAAGAGTTTTAAAAATACATTTCTTTCTTCCCAAATTTTTGGCACCATCCCCACCTTTACATAAGTACTTAGTGTTATATTGCACTCAACATTCCCTTCTCCAATTAAGTTTCACCTTTATCCTTATACAGAAATATGCAAATTGTCCTAAGCTCCTTTGGAAAGTCAATTATAAAGAAAATTGCAAAACCTTTGAATCAAAATGATTTATACACTTAGACCTAAGCAAAAGTATGATATACTTTGTTGAACTTCTAAAGACCTTGAAGTGCTAAACCTTCCTGTCACCAGCCAACCTCATGACTTTAAACAAACTTAATGTCTTTGTTTCTTAGGTTTTTGTCTTTAAAATAAAAAGTGGCTGAATTAGATAATTTGTGAAGGTCTGTCTAATTCTCTATTCTTTTCATTAAAGCAGAAGACTGATAGACACAAATAGAAACCAAGAAAAAATAGGTAATGTAAATAAAATTCAAAGGCCATAAAATGATCCAATTGTAATACATATATTTATCAAATAATATTCATTTTATAATTCATTGCAAAGGTAAAATACAGTATTTTGTTTTATAGGTAAAAAATGAAATGAATATATAGTGTGTTCTGTACTTACAATAAAGAAACAGAAAAACCAAAGGCCACTATTTTTTCTCCTCTTACGAAAAATGAATGATATCACATATGTGAAGACAACAACAGATGCTGCATAACCAATAGTGCACAGAATCTAAAATAAACAGAAAATTATATTAAGTACCAGAGAGGTAAATGTTATTCAGGAACATATGTCAAATTCTATGAACTAGGAGTTCTTAGGAGTTCTGCAAGAAAGCATGAGATAACAGAGACCATTTCTCAGATATTTACTTCTTTGGTCAGCAAACTCCCTCCCCATTTTACTATCCCAGTCACTGTGATACTAAATCACATATTAACTAAGAGTAAAACTCAAAACTCAAATACCCAAACCCTATTTTGCATTCTCTGATCCCCATTCATCTCGACCCAACATTTCCAATGCTCCAGTACACATCTATCTGTCCCTTCCATTATGCCATGTGAAAATTCAGTTTTATTAACAAGCTTCTTTTCATTTTAGACTTTGTAAATCCCTGCTATCTTTCAGCAGTCCCAGAGATCTTTTTGTGAATGGGTGGTCAATAGTTCAGGGTTATCCAGGAAAAGCTGCATCTTCTCTTCTACCTGGTTCTGATATGATTAACTGAAAGTTAGGAAGTATATTAAAATTCTCCTTGCTCTCCACTGCCAATTACTGATTTCACTTCTGCCAATATCACTTAGTTATTTTTCATCCTTTAATGACAAATTTGTCACTCAGTACAGATCATGGCGGCCATTATTTACTGGTTGTCAAATCATTCTTTCTCCTTTCTAAATCCAATGCATGATTTGTAGTCTTTTCCATTCCAACCTTTGCTTATATATTACTATTTCAGTATGCTAGCTGAGGTTTCTCCAAATACCATAATCTCCCGTTTCATCAATTTAGTCTCCTCCAAATGATTTACTTTGTTATTCCAACTCATTTACATGTAAAAATAGTAATCCTCTTGATTTTACCATCTACACATGTGCTTCCATGATCCCCATCTCTCAGTATTTCACTAGGCCATAACTCCTAATTATACTTTCTTCCCTTCCTACTCTCTATCCTTTAGTTAACCAACTCAAACTACTCTAACTCTACTCTTAAGTCCCCTTATCCATGCTTCTATCTATATCTACAAACTGTCTCCTGTATTAGAATGTAAGCTGTTTGAAAGAAGAAACTATTTAATCTTTATATTTATAACAGAAGCATGATTCCTAACATATAATAGACACTTGATAAAAAAAATTTGACTGACTTTTAAAAAATAATTGTATAATACAGGCATGTTTCAATGCTTTCCAATATAAATAAAGCATTACTGAACATTTGTTTGATTGCACATACAGGTCTTAAATTGCAGACTTTCTAATGAATATTTCTTTGTTCTATAAAATTTTTGACTTACCTGAGCAAATAAGATTATAGTTGTTGGCCAGGCTTCATCTGTATTATTTATAAGGTAGTTAATGACATACATTAAAAAGAGAATCAAGCAATATAAAGGAATATCCACCAGTGCCTGCCCACACCAGTATGCTGATGGGTGGAGCCCTGAAATCCATAACTGGGCCTGAGCTTTTATCTGATGGAGAAATGGAAGAGATACAAAGTGGTTTTGAAAACTGAAACTTAGAGAAATGTTAACAATGCCAGTTACATGAAAATATTCATTTCTAAACTAATACTGCATACATCTTTGACATATTATATGCCCAACCTGTATAACTAATTTAAAACAGCATATCCCCTCCTTTCAAAGAATTTATAAACTTGAGGAGGCAAGTATAGTATAGATATGTATATAAATAAGCATGATACATGGTAGATACAAAAGTCAGGGGCAAGAAAAAAAGGAGGGGAAATACTAGTTTTAAGTAAATGTAGTGTTGAGGAGTGAAAAGTTCACCTTTAGCCAGGACTGGTGGTGGTAGAGAAAGGAAGGTAGTAAGCAGTTAGACTATTTCATGGAGTAGATGACCTTGAAGAAAGAAAAGAGGATTTCAATAGTTGGAGATTAGTGATAAGTATATACTAGGCATAAGAGAAGACTTCTTATCAAATCACAGAAAACCCAGGACAAATAAAGTATCAGATATAGTCCAAGAGGCAAAATGAACAAAGATTAGTAAAGTGGATTGCAAAATCAGTTTTCAGAATCTTAAATTCTTTTTTTTTTGCAAGGCAGTGGGGGGGTTAAGTGGCTTGCCCAACGCCACACAGCTAGGTAATTATTAAGTGTCTGAGGCCGATTTGAACTTAGGTACTCCTGACTCCAAGGCCAGTGCTCTAGCCACTGCGCCACCTAGCCACCCTGAGAATCTTAAATTCTAGGCTGAATAGTTTGTAGATTAATCTTCCAGAAATTATTAAAGATTTTTGAGTAGGAGGTGAGACATGGTATATGACATGGTCAAGCTTAAATATTAGGGAAGGAAAACAGCTTCTATATGAAGGATGTATTGAAGAAAAGTGACAGAGGAGGCAAGAAAGATCATTATGAGATTACTTCCAAAGTCTAGGTGAAAAGTGATAGGATTTCAGAATTAATATAAAACTAATACTCTTCCCATAAATATGAGTCCAAAAATGAAGAGATGTGAAAGGCATAGTGGGAAAAAATATTATCTCATCTATTCTCCATACTCCTTTACTTTGCTCTTTTGCTAGCTGTAAATCTCTTGGTTCCTGTTGGGACATTGAAGCTCCTCTTTGATTTATTTCCTAAATGAATGTCAGGATCTTTGGGCAGGTCTACAAGAATTCTTTGAACTCAGGTCCTAGCATTTCTCAGCATGATTTCTTCTCCACGAGTGGCCCTTTCTTTTCTTAATCTAGACCACTATGACCCCATTGTGGTCATTCTTTCTAGCTGGTCTCTAAAAATCTCTCTTCCACACCTACAGAAAGAGCATCATCGACTTCTCATACTCAAGCTAGGTCCCCCCTGGAAATTTGTTGTGAAATCTTTACCCTTCCAAACCACTAACATGCCACAGCAATTGAAGATTTCATAGTTGTTACCATGTGACATGCCACAAGCTTTGACTTTGTAATGTTGCTTCTTTTTACATCACTCAGATTGGTGGAAGCATAAGGAGAGTCTAGGCTTGTCTAAGCCTAAAATTGGTTGAGACATTCCTTCAACAATGAGCTACATGATACAGTGGAGGGGAAAGCCTTGTATGAATCATATGACTTGGGCACTAGATCTAGCTCTATTAGTAATTATCTCTGTGTCCTTGGACAAGTCACTTATTCTTTCTTAAATATGATAGTGAATAGGACAGTCATTTTTGAACTTCTGTAGGATAGAAAATGACTATCTGACAGTTCAAGAAATTTCATGAACAAATATATGGAGTTATGTAGACTGACTCCTTGAAGAAGGTATATTTTATTGCAGCTTTTAAATGGAGAGAATTTTCTACATCAATAACCTAATAACTGACAAACCCTTTATCTCACCATTTCAAACAATGTGACTCAAGCTGGATCAAATTTCCATAAGTGAGCTTTCATAGATTGCATAAGGAGAACTCAATGCATACAAAATATTTCAACTATAATTACAAAAAAAAAATAAAGTTCAAATTTTAGTTACTTGTGCTTACTTTATAGTCACTTATGCTTCCCATTGCAATATAAGGAGAAATGCTGGTTGCAATAAACATGCAGAAAAAGGATGCCTCCATAAAACCAACTCCTATAGATATGTCATCCTGAAAAATGAAGAGTAAATACTTTAAGATTATTAACTTTGAGCAGTAAATCAGAAAAGTCATAATTAATGATTAAAGTTTTATTCAAAAGAATAAAAATACTCAAAGTTGAACAGCTTATTCACTATTAAAAAGTCTATTATATTTGGGGAAGATCAAGTCAATAAGCACTGAGTGAGTGCTTAATATGTCCCAGGAATTGTGTTAAAATATTAGAGAATCTTTTTTTTATAAAAGTCCCTGCATTCAAGGAATTTGTGGTCTAAATTAGAGAGACAATACAAAAGTAAGGAGCAAACAAGATGGGGTGAGAGGGAGATAGTCAAGAGAGAGAAAGGGCTTTAGTAGAAGGAGAATTGGAAAAGGCTTCATGTAGAAGGATTTGAGCTAAGATTTGAAGATAGGGAGACTTGAAGATGGGTAAAAATATTTTCACTTGAGAAGGTGTCACCTCTATAACCAATGGGAACTAGAAATTCTACCTGAAGAATCAGTTATACAACTCTTAGGCTGGATTTCCAACAAAGCTTATTCTCTCTCAAATCCCCTTTCTCATAAATGGCATGTCTAGACTCTGGAGTAACCTAAGAATTAGATTGTAGATGCCCATATCTACTCAGAGAACACATGCATGATATTTGCCTCAATCTTTCTTCCACAGAGCTTTAACAAATCAGAAAGACAAAAGGAATAAATTTGAGAAACCCAAATTACCATGGTTGTGCTCCCATGCATGTATTGATTGGCTCCAGGTGCTGAAGATACAAAAATCAAAGACACTATAATTTTTGCCTTTAAGGAATGTGCTTTGTAATGAGGGAGCCTATAACAAATACGTGTGCTATAAGGTAGCCTGTAATAAGGGCAAAGGAAAGATTCAGATAAAGCACTCTAAGAAAATTAAAGAGGGAGAGGTGATCCTAACTTTTGACCTAAAGATGATGTCAGAATCCACAAATTGGAGAAATTCACATATTCATCTCCCAGTTGTATTCTCCTATTCATATGACTACTGCTCTGAACCAATACAAGGTTGTCCTCCATGTCTAGAATGCTCTTTCACCTGACCTTTTCCTAGGTTTCCTTTAAGTCTTAGTTGAAATTCCACCCTCTGCAAAAGATTTCTCCCAGTCCTCCTAGTTGCAGAATACCTTCCACAACTTTTCATCTGTTCTCCATATTTCATATACATATATATGTATATATATACATATATATGTGTGTGTGTGTGCTTTTCATCTGCTCTCCATATTATATATATATATATATGTGTGTGTATATGCATATACATATATGTGTAAATATATAAATATATATATATATATATATATATATTTGTAAATCATCGTCCCTTTTGAAAGTGAGTTCCTTGAGGGAATTGGACTATTTCACTTTTGTCTTTATAAATCAAAACTAAGCACAATGCCAGGGACATAGAAAGCACTTAATCAATGCTTGTTGACTAATTGATTTCAGGCAAGAAATCTTAAGTCATCTTTGGCCCTTCCTTTTTAGTCCTTTTTATTCTACCCAGCCTAAAATTTTCTCTTTTGAAAAAATCACTTGGATACACATTTTCCATTCAATTACTACTATCATAATCATAGTCCTAACCTCATGCTAGTTCTGGCTTCATTCAAGGTACTAAAATATAAAGAGAATGTTAGAGTTCAGATACATACATGAATTTTAAAGATAAAAATTGTAGGAGTTTACTCAAGATGCTAGAGTAGTAAGAAGTAGTGGAGTCTAGCTTAACTACAACAATAATCTCAGATTAAGTTAATGACTAGAAATCTAGAAAGTAATCACAAGAAGTAATCTTTCCAACAGAAGATCACAGATTCAACACAAAAGCAAGTGACCAAGACATCACATATAGAATAGTTGCTGACAAGCATTACAGGTTCCAACACCTTCAAGAGCACAGGACCATAGCACCATCTGGGACAACTGCCAAATTTTCCTTGTCAGTTTCCTCGCTTATGAAATTTGATGGTTAGAATTAATATTTTGGCATATACTGGAATTTTCTTATTGCTGTTGACCTCCTTGGTCAAAAGAAGAAGATTTGAACCACTATTAAAATATTATAGAACTAGAGATATTCAAAAATCCAACCTAGAAAAAGAATATAATTCCATAACATCTGCAAAGAGACACACAAATAAAAAATAAATTCTCCATAAAGTATACATAATTACCTGGAATAAAGCAAGAAAAAATTATATCTATAGAGGAAAGAATTAAAAGGAGAATAAGCATCCTAGAATAAAAAGTGATCAAATTTATCTAAGATTAAATTTCAGAAAAGATCAAAGATAAATCAATAACTCCAAAAATAGTAAATATTGAGCATGAGGAATCAAAAGATTTGAAAAAAATAGAATTTAAAATAAGCTATTTGCTATCAGTCAGTCAACAAGCATTTATAAAGCACTTACTACATGCAAAATTGTATAAAAACAACTTACCTGGAAAGTAGTTTAATCACAATTTAGAAATCATTAGACTAACTAGAAATCAAAATTAAAACTAATAATGACTAACATTTATAAGATACTTTAAAATTTGTGAAATATTTATATATGTTATCTCATTTGATCCTCAGAAGAACCCTCTCGGGTAGAAGCTGTTATTTTCTCCATTTTACAGATGAAGAAACTGGACATCAAAGAGGTTAAATGTCTTCCCTAGAAAGGCATTGGAAGAGATTATTTCTCTTAGAAAAATCACTGATGCTAATTGTGTTCTTTCTCTTTCAACACCTTCTTCTTCTTAATAAGTATGAGGGAAACTAAGAAAATAATACTGGTAGGGACATCTTTGTAGCAAATTTCTCTAACATACTCTAATATTCAATATATAGGGAATAATGATAATAATTATAATAAGCACTTATGTGTCAAGCACTGTGCTCTGTAGGTTGTGTGCCAATATTATGCCCATTTTACAAAGGGGGGAAGCTGAGGCAAATCAAGTTTAAGTGACTAACAAGAACAAGAAACACTTCTGAAGACTTCTGAAGAAGTTTGAATTAGATTATTCTAAAGTTTTCTTATATTCTGAATTTGAACCTATGATTTATGATTAACCAAGTACTGTGAAAAATTTAAATTAGATTTTGTATACTCTTTTTTTAATAAAGTGGGGAAGTAGGTTATAGATTTTGGAAAGATTTCCTCTAAAAGTTGTTACTACGGTGGTGGGGAAAACTTCATGATAAATTAAAGATTCCATTGATCTAGATAGGTCACTAAAACATTATATTTACTGACAGTGATGAATAAATGAAGCATTACTATACTTACATGAAAAAATGTGCTCCTCTTTGTTTGAATATATTCTGATGGGTTAAAGATTCCTAGTAGCCCATTACTAATAATACCCATGAGAACAGGAAAACAGTTCAGCCTCTTGGTATTGCATGCAACTGAAAATCTGTAATGCTTAAGAACAATAAATATAAGCTCATAAAGCAAAGTTTTTGGTGTATGATATATGGAAACATTATAAATTGCCAAATTCTGAATGAAGTTAATGAATACACAGAATATATAGAAAACCAACAGATTTTGAATTACTACTTCCCAAACTGATTGAGTCAAGGAACACTTTGAGCTGAAAATATAAGGATGGAAATCTTAAATAATCACTATTGTGGAGGAATGTCACACAATATAAAATCTCTAGAATAAAAAGAAACAAGAAAAAAATATATATATATATGGAAAACAGAAG
This sequence comes from Macrotis lagotis, assembly GCF_037893015.1. Lineage (NCBI taxonomy): Eukaryota > Metazoa > Chordata > Mammalia > Peramelemorphia > Peramelidae > Macrotis > Macrotis lagotis. Next base: position 213,897,697 of record NC_133659.1, on the reverse strand, counting down.
AAATGTAAACTATTTTCTTAATGAAAATAATTGTTCATGACATTTTTATATATAACTAACTTTAAATTTAATATTTTAGAAAGAATATATTATCTTAAAGTTTTCTCACAAAATTTCTATTCAAATGATTAGCATCCCATGCAATAAAATTAAGGACACACTGCCTTAAATGGTCCTTAGTAGCAATATCCTAAAAGTTCAATAGATGGCAATATTTTGCCATTAAAGTAGATTTGAAATTCACAAAGGAGATATTACCCAATTAAATCCCATTTTTAAGAGGTGGTTAGATTCATCTAATTCCAGTTTATTAAATATGAAAAAAATTACTTTCTAATTTAAAATTAAAACAATATTTTATAGAAAGATTCTGATAATTTTATCCTTGTTTTTATCTGGGGAGATGATCAATTTTTCTTTAACGTTAAAAAAAATCCCTCAGGAATAATAAAAGACAAGATCCATGATGGACTGAATTTTTTTTTCAGTTATTGTGGTTGCACTCCTCTATTAATATATAAGCTAAATATTTTTTAAATATAATTTTCTGCCATTGTACTAAATTCAGTACAGAATTGTTGCTTTTCTGAATTTCCTTCAGATCAAACTGAAATATGAAACGGGGAAGAAATTATTGCAGTTTCCTTTCTCTTTTCTTTCAGAGTAAAAATCAGATATCAGTGGAAGAAATTAAAAGGTATGTTCTAAATACAATGACCTTGATTGTTATGACGTATATATGTTAATATGATGTATATATAAATTGCTTTTGCCTATGGTTTCAGACAGCTGACTTTCCATTACAAAATAGAGATCAGCATCTCTAACCTGAAATTGATCAATAATTACACCTCATTGTCTGAATAGAATAAAAGCTCTAAGAGCAAAAAAACCAATTTCTTATGTTTCTTAGTGGCATAGCTATAATTAGACTTGCCATTTTCTAAATATTTATCTGGAGCTCTGGGGGATAATATCTAGAATGAACAAAAACTGAGAAATTTAACTTTGGGCAAAATTATTTTAATAAATGTGAATATTCCCCACAAATTAATTTATTTGTTTTCCTAGACACTTATTTTGGTTGACATTGAGAAGTTAAATAATGTTAACAAAAACAATTTTAGACTTAGCTATGACAAAATTTATTTTCTAAATACCTCTTTACATTCTTGTCATTGCTTAAAGCACACAGAAGTTGAAACAATTAGTATTTTTACAATTCAATAAAGAAATACATTTTATTCTTATGTGATTATATAGATTACATAGAGGATTTATTTTCATACACTTCAAAGTAGATATTTTAGTAGGTAAAATTAATATCTTACTAATCAATATGTCTTAACAAATTAAAACATTTTATAATATTTTGAGTTTGGGAAATAAAGTTAAAATCCAACTTACTTATTATTCAAACACATTAAAAAGGTTTTCTCCAGAAATATGATAAATACACAACCCATTTCATGGAACTGTTGTGCAGAAAGTGTTTTAAAATGCTATGCAAGTGTGAGGTATTGTTATCATTATAATTTTTATTATTGAAAAACAATTATCTTTTTGATGGTAGAGTAAACATAGAAATATCCCTGGAACAAATCCTTAGACTGCCTTGATTATATTATATTTAGTGCTCTGTGAACTATTGCCCAAGCTAAAAAAAAGACTGAAGTTGAACAAAAGTCCTAGAATATAAACTCATCTTCTATAAGTTCACTAAAAACTTCTTTAATTTAACAGTTAGGATATTGGAGATAATATGCATTTTATCTTAATATCACATGATTTTTATTTTTTCCTGGTAAGTCCCTCTAATTTGAACATTTCATTTCTAAGAACCTGGAGATTAGGAATATTTGATATTGGCAGCATTTATTTAAAATGATTTAACTAACTTTTATGTATTAATATTACATCTGGTCAACTGTAGGTAATAACTATATCTGTGATGATCTTCCTTTTGCTATAAAATTTATTGTTTTTAGTTCTATATTTTGAGATCTATAATGGCAATATGGAAATTTGTCATCTATTAGTCAATGAAAAATAGTTTGTGATGTAGGGTTCTAGTCTTCAAGTTAGGTCTTAGAGGGTAAGTCTGAAACATAATTTCTATCAATTACTTGTATGACTGCCATTTATCCCCAGGTCCAAGCTCCTTAAAGGATAACCTTTCTCTGTTTTTTCCAATATAAGTCCTTCATTTCCATAAACAAATAAGACCATCAAGTGTACAGCTTTTCTTTGTCATATCATTGGCCAGGCTCATGTGAATTTCACTCAAGGAAGGCTTTTTGATTCTATCTTTGGAACCTAGATGTCCCACACACTCATCAAGATTTACATTTAACAAATTCAATGCTTGCATTTGTTGTCAGGTTTCATATTGTTCAGAGACATGTTATCCTGTTCTAAGAGGTTCTATCTGTCTCTACCTTTCCTTAGCATACATTAAGAATTTTATACACTTACTGGGAAAAGATTCTAAAAAATAAAATAGCTGTTTGATTTGTTTTTGCAGTTGAACCCTATAATTTGAAGGCATCAGTGAACATTAAGCAATGAATAATAAGATGCTTTGGTTACACTCCTTTAACTTAGAAATCATACTTGGTCTATTTAGTAACTATAATAGTAGTTAAGGTGAAGCAAAACTATGATGGACTTAAATTTTCTCCCTGAAAAATACCATATTTTGTAACAATTTTAATATTATTGCATTGGGTTCATGTTTTAAATAGGAAAGAGTTTTACTTGTAGGAATCAACTCATCAAGCATTTTTACTCTACTTATTTTATATACTTATAGTTATGTATCTTCAGTATATTAAAAAGTGAAGAATTCAGTCTAAAAATTTTGCAACAATTAAGAAACAGTATAAATATTAGCACACTGAGGTAATTTACTTAATAATTACTGAATAAATGAATAATTTGCTCTCAACACTCATAAAATTTTTTGGTCACAGACCTTTAATTAGATTTTTCAAATCACATCTACTCATGATGGTATTTAATCCTCATTCTGAAATAGTATTATTTGATAGTTCCACCATAAATTCTACTGTGCCTAGGTTCAGATTTTTACACTTTATTTCAAATATTATGGGAAAATGTATAATGGCTATAATAAATAATAGCTTTAAATAAATTATTCTGTTCTGGTATATCTATATACATACCAGTAAAGTCTACTGCTAAATTAAAATTAATATTATCAGACTCAAAAAAAGGAATTTTTAGACTCCAGCAAAGTATGTTCATCTCCTTGTCAACATCATCATCTGAGATATCAGTATCAATTTTGTCATACATTTCATTATTTGATATATAACTTCTTGTGTTAAGTAAAGTGTTTTAAATAACCCAGTTTTTCCCCTTCAATTTGTAGTAGCTTTTAAATTGTTGTTGTTCAAACATTTTAGTCAAACCTCATTCTTTATAACTCATTTTGGGGATTCCTTGACAAAAATACTAGAGTGGTTTGCCATTTCCTTCTCCAGCTCATTTTATAGATGAGAAAACTGAGGCAAACAGGAATAAATGACTTGTCCAGGATCAATTAGATGGTGCCTCAGGTCAGATTTGAACTCTTCCTTATTACTTGAAATCTTCCTTAACTTGAAGTCTTCCTTACTTTAGGTCTACAAGTTCTCTGATAAAAATATTACCTAGTGTTATTGTTAGTAATACCTTGTATGACTTGGAGCTAAGCGTACATCAACAAACAAAAAAACCTGAAACTTTGTCTATAATATCTGTTTCTAATTTTGCTATCATAAGATAATGACATATAATGGAAACAGTCATGTCTACAATTTATTTCAAGCTCAGAGTTTGTTCACTTTTTTGTGAGCACCATCTGTATTAAAGTGGTTCCAGCATGTAAGACATGGAATTTTCTGATTTTTGATCCTTCCTGTAACATCAGATCATAAAGAACCTGACAGTTATCCTTCATGTCAATTTGATAATCAAACAAGTTTTATGTAAAGTCAACTTGTAATTCTAGACTAATAGATCTATTTCTTTAACTCCCAGGAGTAATTACATCACCCTGATTGAGGTGCTAAACTAACAAATGGTATCTGCATAGCCACATTTGCTAGTAATTCAAGATTTCTGTCAGGCTTCACAGTTACCATAACAATACCAGAACATGCACTTTATGTATCACTTTAGCTTGCCCTTTTCCCCCTTTGGGGAAATGATGATGGGCTGGATTTTTAGATTTGGTAATGGTGGTGGTTATTATTATGGTTGCTGTCATTATGGACAAGAGTGTCTCAAGTTGTTTTTTTTTAATTTTCAGAATATGGTATTATCTTTAAAAATGGACAAAGTTGTTTTTTTCTAAGTTAATAAAACAAAAAAATTAAATTAATTTCAGCCATGTTACAATTTTTATGAATTGGAGGATGGTTTAAATTCTTGAGTTAAATACACACACACACACACACACACACACACACACACACACACACACACAGACACACAAGAATAGAGAACATACCTTTTGTTTGCCAGATATTATGATGGCTCCATTATATGATGGATCTTCTATACCATTTTTATTTCTAAAGTTAACAACTTCCAAAACAATATTCTGACGTTTCAATGAATGTACAAAATCTTCAAGGTTTGAACCTAATATATAGGAAATAATAGAAGACAAAATTAAATGAAGAATATATCTATATTAACACATTATAATTTGAGAGGATTTAATCAAATTCCCTAGAATGTAGAATGGCTTACTTGTGAACATTGTAATCCTTATACAAAAAAAAAGGTTTATTCCCATAATTAATGTTATTTTTTCAGAGACCAGTAATTAATGAAGTGTCAATAATGGATATAGAGGGGAAATTGTGACCCAGCAATGTTCTATTGCTATAAATGAATAGCCCTTATCTAACTTGCTTTTAAATATCTTTCTGCCCTATTAATTGATCATATGCAAGTTCAATTTGTACTTTTAATCATTATTTATTTTTCACTCTCTGAAAATCTTAGCGAAAACTTCAATTCTACTTGCTTCTACTATCACTTCCCCCATATAATAGTAAGCATTTTATATAACTAGTTCAGTTGAACTTGTCTTCCTACCACCCACACTTTCCTTGAAGGCTGCTATTTTCTCTCTAAATTTACCATTACCCCAAACCACAACCAATTTGGGAGAATTATGCCAAAGGCATGTACATTTTCCTTGGTTGCCTAGAGACAACCTTTCTTAATGAGATTAGAATAAACCTACCCACTGAGATGAGAAAATGAGTTAGAGAACATTGTGTCTTATTATGCCTAATGCTTAACAAGAATGATAAGACATTGTCCTTTTGGGGTTGGATATCCATCTCTAATCGCAAGGATTAGAAGACATATTAGGATGGAATGTAGGTCACTTTAGAGCAAAAGTTATTGATCTTATTTGGAGTCATGGACTACTTCAGCAGTTTGGTGAAACCTATATGGTCTTTTTTTCAGAATTATGTTTTTAAATGCATAAAGAAATCATCTAGGATTACAAAGGAAGTCAATTTTATTGAAATACAGTTATCAAAAGTTTTTAAAGCCAATTTTATGACCCTGGGTTCACATCTGAGATTTTCAATAATTGCATGTGGAAAAGGAAGTAATAAGATACAAGGAGAAATGGAGAAGTAACTTTATGAAGGAGAACCCAAATAGCTTGCTTCTAAATAAATCCTGTAGTGTATGCAGGGACTGAAAGGAATTTCAATTAATGTGTCTCTGTATATGTAGCTGAGATAATTCATGAAAAAAAAGATAATTTTGATCAGCACCTTTTTGCTTTGAAATCTGTGGAGAAAGTTATAATAGAGAGAACTATAACCCCCTATCATACTGGGAGAAAAAAAATCATTGACTCCTCTTATTTGCACCAGATACCAAAGAGAGTGGTGGGTCCTAGTAATGGACAGGAGAGATTATTCCAAGGAAAGGAGGAGACAGATTTAGAGCAGCAAAAGAGAGCAAATCTAGAAAGCAATGATTATAGTCGAAATAAGCATGTATATTATGAGGCAGATGCAGTGAATAGTCTAACAGAGGTGATAAGCATGAGAAGACATTGTTCTTACAAGAGACTTTGGGGAAACCCTGTAAAATTTAGGTATGCAACCATTCATTTACATAAAATAAAAAATACAATTTTCCTAATAAACCCTTATTCTGATATATTATGACCAACATGATTGCCTTTGGGTCTGTTTGGACAAGAGAATTTCTTGCATTTCTGAGTAGGAATTTGAACCAAGTGAAATATGAAAATATAATTAATTATAACCCAGATCCATTGTGTTTTAACCTCCCCTTCCCTACCCTAGGACAAAAGTTAAATAGGCAATTTTTCCTTCATCTTATCAGTGATATTTTATGCATGTTGAATGAGGCTGAATATTTTTATTTTCTCACAGTTATTATTTCTCAAAGTAAATTAAATGGAAGGATAGATGTTAATAATATATATGTATATATAATTTTCTTACCTGTGTTATTGACAACCAATAGGCTAGTGAGTGGAGTATGCGGATGTTGTCCAGGAGCAAGGAAATACATATTAGGGGAAATTCCCCAAGAACTGGTTTGACGAAATATTCTATATAGTATGTTTTCCATAATGAAAGGAAAATAACCAATTCCAAACACCAATAACCTAAATAGAAGAAAAGTAATGTTACATACAACAATATGCCCCAATAATAAAAAGGCAAACAAGCTATGTTAAAATTAACAGACATGCTGACATTAAAAAATTGACAACAGTATGAGATCATCCAACACACTTAATAATAATTATAATCATTCAAAGAGGAAATATTGTATAGTAAATAATGAACTGATTCTAAAGCCAGACCAAGTTGTATTCAAGTTCAACTTCTGACACATACTGTGATAGTGAATAAGTCATTTACCCTCATTTGCTCCAAAACATATTGCCTATGTGATAGTGAACAAGTCATTTACCTTCTCATTGCCTCATTTAGGCAACTTTCTAATTATATGATACAGAAGTCAATCTTAATTAATAGAGAGAGTTTCCCCACCAGAGAGTTCCTATTACCAGTGAAATCACAGATCCTGTCCCTATCCCTATTCCATAGTGATTACTGTGCTGTCTAAAATGATAAGTCAGTTCATTGCATACATAAAAGGAGGGTAAAAAAACACAAAGGACAAATTCAATTACTTTATAACCTTGACTTGTTCCAATGTCATTTCAGATTCCCACCCTGTATGGCAGAGCAGTTTCTTTGTAAAATGGAAATATGGAGCTATATCAGAGTGAATTCCAAAGGAAAACAATATATTAGAATCAGAACTGACAATGAAAACAAAACAAAAACAAAACCTATACTAAAGAGCCTCTAAAGATATTTGAATTCATAATCTAGTAGTACACATATAATGAAGATCTGGCACATGCTTAGACTACCAAAGATGGTATCATCTACATGGATGAGGGGACCTGGTTCCAAAAGTTGGGAGGCCTGAAATATTTGTAGACATTCAACATCATTGCCCTTCCACAAGGTTAAGAGCAGCCTTTTCCCATTCTTAGTATAGCCAAAATGGTAAAAAGAGGTGATTTAGAAAGTCAAGTAGTTTTTGGTAGCATTCCTATCAGAGGGTGAAGGCCTTCATTCACATCAAGTGTGAATCTTGGGGGTGGATGGGGATTGAGAATTACCTTCTTTTTAGTTCCTGTGATCCCAAGGAAACAGACCAGGCTTTTAGACTTTTCACTAATTCTTTTCCATTCTGGATACAGGGAAGAGAGTCAGGCCAGATGTTAGAGTTAACTAGTGAATACTTAGCTTTGCCATTAAATCCAGTGGGATTAATATTATATTGGAAATTAATGAAACTATGAACCTGATTATCCAAATTGGTTATACTCTGTGATTATGTCCCTGTCAGTAAAAGTTTGTACTTTTTTTTGTTATATTTTTAAGTAGATTCCTTTGCTAAAATTAATGTTGTTAATTAATTAAATGGAAAAGTGGTGCTAGTAATGGGGCTACTAAAAAGGGGACAAGACAGTCACTCAAGACTAAAGTTCATATTACACTGTGACCAAAACCTCTAGCACCCCCTCCTGGCCAGATGGAGATATTACACTCAGTGAGTAAAGTCTCTAGGGATCCCAACACCAAATTTGTGAACCAGCCCCTCCCCAACTCAAGGTCTTAGTAAAATGAAGAAAGGCCAGGGAGAAAGAGGGTCCATAGAAAAATTCTTGGAAGGGAAAAGACCCTAAGTCAGAGAGACCTAGAATCTCTGGGGAGAACATGATCTGGCCTCCAGCATAGAAAGACCTCTTTGAAGAAGTAATGAACGAGTTTAAAAATCAATTGGAAAATCTGGGGAAAGAAACCCAAGAGAAGACTAATACCTTGCAACAAGAAAACAAATCATTGGAACAACTGCACAAATGCAAAAAGAAAATAATTTTCTCAAAATCTCAATTGGTCAAATGGAAAACTCTTTCAAAAATAAAACTGACCAATTAGAAAAGGAGTTGCAAAAGGTAAATGAAGAAAATTCTTCTCTTAAAAAAAATGTCTGTGGAAACTAACGACTTCATGAGACAGCAAGAGCCTGTTAAACAAAACCAAAAAAAAAATAGAAAAAAACAGAAGAAAATGTAAAATACCTAATCAGCAAAACCACTGACTTCAAGAATAGTTTGAGATGGCACAATCTGAGAATTTTAGTTCTTCTTGAAAACATTGAAAAGAAAAAAAGCCTAGACTTAATATTACAGGATTTAGTGATGGAAAATTGCCCTGATATCATGCGACTAGTGGGTAAAATAGTCATTGAAAGAATACATTGATTCCCCTCTGAAAAGAGATCCTAAAATTAAAACACCAAGGAATGTTGTGGCCAAATTCCAGAACTATCAGATAAAAGAGAAAATCCTGGAAGCAGCCAGAAAGTAACAATTTAAATACCTAGGAGCACAATAAGGATTATTCAGGACCTGGCTGTATCAACATTAAGGGATCCAAGGGCCAGGAATGAGATATTCTAAAGAGCAAGGGAGCTTTGAAATGCAGCCAAGAATCCACTATCTGGCAAAACTGAGACTTCTCTTTCAGGGGAAAAGATGGACATTTAATGAAATGGAAGACTTACAATTCCTGATGAAAAAACTGAACTAAATAGAAAACTTGGACATCAAACAGAAAATTCAAGAGACACAATAAAATGTTAAAAAAGGGGGAGGAAGAAAAAAAACCTGCTATCCAATAACATGAAACTGGCTATATCTCAGCATGGGGAAAAGAGTCTCATAACTCTTAAGAATTGTAGCTCTATCAGAGAGAATATACTTAGCCAGAAATGATGGACACTTATGACTTATCCATGAGACTGCTACCCAATGGGATGAAACTGGCTATATCCCTACTTGGAAAAAAGACTATTAATTCTCAAGAACTGTAACTCTATTAGAGAGAATATACTTAACCAGAAGTGATGGATATTCAGGATTTTCTATGACTCAGATAGAATGATTTAAAAATACTTGCTCCTTAAAAGGAGGGACAGGAAGGAGATGGGAGGAGGGAGGGGGATTGAATGGGATAAATATCATTAAACTAAGGTACAAAAGACCTATGGTAAAGGAGGAAAAGAAGATGAGAAACACCTGAATCTTCCCCTCATCAGACTTGCTTAAAGTTAACTTGTACACACACTCAGTCAACTTAAAAAAATCTTATCTTTCAAGTATTAAAAGCGGAAAAGAGGAAAGGGGATGGACACAGGGAGGGGGAGTAAAAGTGGAATTAAAAAAGGGGAAGGGGAAAGAAAGGGGAGGGGTGGATATAGGAGGGCAAACACACTAAAGGAGGCAGTATTCAGAAACAAAATACTGGGGAATATGGACAAAGAGAAAAATGGGGGGAAAATACAAACAGAGGGAGGGCAATATAGAGTTAGTGATTAAAACTTTGAATCTGAATGGGATGAACCCTCCCTTAAAATGTAAGCAAATAGCAGATTGGATTAAAAACCAGAATCCTACAATATGCTGCTTACAAGAAACTCATTTGAAGCAAAGAGATCCATATAGAGTAAAGGTAAAAGGTTGGAGCAAAATATATTTTGCTTCAGCTGAAGTGAAAAAATCAGGGGTAGCAATCCTTATCTCAAAGTAACTGCAAAAATAGATATCATTAAAAGAGATAAAGAAGGAAACTATATCCTCCTAAAGACAACATAGACAATAAAGTGATTTCAGTACTGAATATGTATACACCCAATGGAATAGCATCCAAATTCTTAAAGGAGAAGCTGAAAGAACTACAGGAAGACATAGACAGCAAAACTCTACTAATGGGAGACCTCAACCTCCTGCTCTCAGATTTAGACAAATGGAATTATAAAATAAACAAGAAAGAAGTTAACTAGGTAAATAGATTGTTAAAAAACCTAGATATGATAGACTTATGGAGGAAATTGAATGGAGATAGAAAGGAATATACCTTTTTTTTCCTTTAGTACATGGCACTTACACAAAAACTGACCATGTACTAGGGCATAAAAACCTAATAATAAATTGCAGAAAGGCAAAAATAGTGAATACATCTTTCTCAGATCATAATGCAATAAAAATCATATGTAATATTGAGCCAGGGACATATAGACCCAAAACTAACTGGAAACTGAAAAGCCTCATTTTAGGAATGAGTGGATCAAACAACAAATTATAGAAAGAATTAATTATTTCATCCTAGATAATGACAATCATGAAACAACATACCAAAACCTATGGGATTCACTCAAGGTGGCTGTCAGGGGATATATTATATCTATAAATGTTTACATGAATAAATTAGTGAAAGAGGAAATCAATGAACTAAATATGCAACTAAAAAATTGGAGAAAGGACAAATTAAAAAACCCCAATTAAATACCAAATTAGAAATTCTAAAAATTGAAGGAGAAATTAATAAAATCAAGAGCAAGAAAATTATTGAACTAATAAATAAAACCAAGAGTTGGTTTTATGAAAAAAACAATAAAATTGATAAACCTCTGGTCAGTTTGATTAAAAAAAAAGAAGAAAACCAAATTGTTAGTATCATAAATGAAAAAGGTGAACTTACCACCAATGAGGAGAAAATTAAAGGCATGATTTGAAATCATTTTGCCCATCTCTATGCCATTAAATTTGACAATCTAAGTGAAGTGGACAAATATTTACAAAAATATAAGTTGCCCAGGTTAAATGAAGAGGAGATTAAATACCTAAACAACCCTATCTCAGAAAAAAAGAAATTCAACAAGGTATCATTGAACTCCCTAAGAAAAAATCTCCAGGGTCTGATGGATTCACAAGTGAATTCTACCAAACATTTAAGGAACAATTGGTTCCACTTCTATATAAACTCTTTCGAAAAATAGGTGAAGATGGAACTCTGCCTAACTCTTTCCATGGCACCAATATGGTGCTGATACCTGAACCAGCAAGAGTTAAAACAGAGAACGAAAATTATAGGCTTATCTCCCTGATGAATATAGATACAAAAATCTTAAATAAAATCTTAGTAAAACAATTACAAGTTATCACTGGGTTAATACATTCCAACCAAGTAGAATTTATTCCAGAAATTCAGGGTTGATTCAATCTTAGGAAAACTGTTAGTATAATTAATTATATCAACAACAAACCTATCAGAAATTATATGATTATATCAGTAGATGCTGAAAAAAGCTTTTGACAAAATATAGCACCCATTCCTACTAAAAACACTAGAGTGTAGGAATAAATGAACTGTTCCTTAGAATAATAAGCAGTATCTATCTAAAACCATCAATAAGCATTATCTTCATTGGGGAGAGGCTGGAGGCATTCCCAGTAAGATCAGAGGTGAAATAAGGATGCCCATTATCACCACTACTATTCCATATTGTATTAGAAATGTTAGCTTCAGCAATAAGAGAAGAAAAAGAAATTGAAGGAATTAGAATTGGGAAGGAAGAGATAAAACTCTCACTCTTTGCAGATGACATGATGGTATACCTAGATAATCCCAAGAAATCATCCAAAAAACTACTGGAAACAATTAGAAATTTCAGCAAAGTTGCAGGATATAAAATAAACTTCCATAAATCCTCAATATATGGAAGAGCTAGAAAGAGAAATCCCATTCAAAGTAACCTTAGTCAATATAAAATACCTGGGAGTCTATTTGCCAAGGCAGACTCAGAAACTTTTTGAAAACAATTACAAAAACACTTCTCACACAAATTAAATCAGATTTAAATAACTGGACAAACCTCAACTGCTCATGGATAGGTTGAGCTAATATAATAAAAATGACAATTTTAACAAAACTGAACTACCTGTTTAGTGCCCTACCAATCAAAATTCCAAAATCTTACTAAAAAAATGCAACTAAATTCATATGGAGAAATAAAAAGTCAAGAATTTTCAGGGATTTAATGAAAAAAGTGCAAAAGATGGTGGCTTAGCCCTACCTGATCTAAAATTATATTATAAAGCATCAGTCCTTAAAACTGTCTGGTATTGGCTAAGAAATAGAGTGGTGGACCAGTGGAATAGACTAGATGCAATAGCAGAAAATGATTATAGTGATCTGCTGTTTGATAAACCCAAAGAGTCCAGCTATTGGGATAAAAATTCTCTCTTTGATAAAAACTTCTGGGAAAATTGGAAGTTAGTATGGAAGAAACTTAGAGTAGACCAACGCCCCACACCCTATACCAAGATAAGAACAAAATGGATACAGGAATTAGACATAAAAAGCAATATTATAAACAAACTAGATCAAGGATCTATGGAAAGGGAAGCAGTTTATGACTAAGGAAGAGATGGAGAATATCACTAAAAACATATCACTAAATAAATATCACTAAAAACAAACTAGATGATTTTGATTGCATTAAATTAAAAAGTTTTTGCACAAACAAAACCACTGTAACAAAGATCAAAAGAAATGTAGTCAACTTTACAACTAATGTTTCTGACAAAGGACTCATTTCTAAAATATATGGAGAACAGAGTCAGATTTTTTTCAGGTTTTTTTTTTGCAAGGCAATGGGGTTAAGTGGCTTACCCAATTATTATCAATTATGGTAATTATTAAATGTCTGAGGCCAGATTTGAATTCAGACACTCCTGACTCCAGGGTTGGTGCTCTATCCACTGCACCACCTAGTCACCCTCTGAGTCAAGTTTTTTTTTTAAAAAATCCATTCCCCAATTGACAAATGGTCAAAGGATATGCAATGACAATTTACAGATGAGGAGATCAAAGCAATCCATAGTAATATGAAAAATTGCCCTAAATCATTACTTATTAGAGAAATGCAAATTAAAGCTTCCCCAACGTATCACCTCACACCTCAGACTGGCCAATATGACCAGAAAGGACAATGATCATTGTTGGAAGGGTTGTGGGAAATCTGGGACACTAATACATTGCTGGTGGAGCTGTGAACTCATCCAACCTTTCTGTAAAGGAATTTGGAACTACACCCAAAGGGCAACAAAAATGTATATACCCTTTGATCCAGCAATACCACTACTGGGTCTATACCCTGAAGAGATGATGAAAAAGGGTAAACATATCACTTGTACAAAAATATTTATAGCAGCCCTGTTTGTGGTTGCAAAAGAATTGGAAATCAAATAAATGTCCTTCAATTGGGGAATGGCTTGGCAAACTGTGGTATATGTATGTCATGGAACACTATTGTTCTATTAGAAACCAGGAGGGACAGGAATTCAGGGAAGCCTGGAGGGATTTATATAAACTGATGCTGAGTGAAATGAGCAAAACCAGAAAAATATTGTGTACACCCTAACAGCAACATGGGGGTGATGATCAACCTTGATGGACTCGCTTATTCCATCAGTGCAACAATCAGGGATAATTTGGACCTATCTGCAATAGAGAATACCTTCTGTATCCACAGAAAGAACTGTGGAGTTTGAACAAAGATCAAAGACTTTTACCTTTTATTTAGAAAAAAATCTGATTTCTTATTGTCTGATCTTGCTATCTCTTATACTTTATGTTTCTTCCTCAAGGATATGATTTCTCTCTCATCACATTCAATTTGGATCAAAGTATAGCATGGAAACCATGTAAAGACTGGCAAATTGCTTTCTGTGGGGGGAGTGGAGGAAGGGAAGTAAGATTATGGGAAAAAAATGTAAAACTCAAATAAATAAAATCTTTATAATTCAAAACAAAAAACACTAAAGCTTATGACAAAAGAAAGAAATTTGATAACTCTGTAATGGGTAAAATGTAAAGGGAGAGAATCTGTACAGAGTCAACTTTGGTAAAGAAAAGTAACAGAGCAGTCCTATGTTTTTTGGTGGAAACTATTCACTTCTGACAAAAAGTGATCACCTAGAGAAGGAAATGACAACTTCATTATTTTTGTCAAGAAAATCCCTATTGGGTCAGGAAGAGTCAGACACACAAATGAAATAATAACATCTACTCTGAAACATTGAGATACCCAAGCTAATAGGTAAATTTGCTTCCAGGTACTAAAGAAAAGGGATTGGATAGGTATTGAGATTCTAGGATTCATTTTTCATTCATTAACATTTCTTAAGTGCCTATTATGTATAAAATATTTTGCTGGGTGCACTGGAAAATAATAAAAGAACAAGATGCAGGGGGCAGCTAAGTGGTGCAGGGGGCAGCTAGGTGGTGCAATGGATAGAGCAATGGATAGGAGTACCTGAGTTCAAATCCAGCCTCACTTAACAATTACCTAGCTGTGTGGCCTTGGGCAAGTCACTTAACCCCATTGCCCTAAATAAATATTTTTTTAAAAAGACAAAAAAAAAGAACAAGATGCAGTCCTAAGCAAAATAAGCTGTTTTTAAAAGTAGGAAAGGAAGAAATCCAATCAAATTCCATCTTTAATACAAATAGAGTCTTTTTTTAGATGAATAGAATGTATTTGGGAAGGAAGGAGGTAGCTCTTTTTTATTTTTTAATTTATTTTTTATTCTCATTTTGTACAAATGTTTTTCTTTACATTAATAAAATATACTTGTTTACAAGTAAACAAAATACCCCTCCCCCATGAATATAGATAGATTTGCTTGGGCAAAAAAGTAAAGGGGGAGAAAAAAAATTAAAATTAAAAAAATAATAGTAATAATTGTAGGTATGGCCAGGTGGTGCAACGGACAAAGCACCAGCCCTGGAGCCACAAGCACCCGAGTCCACATCCAGCCTTGTAAACCCAATAATCACCCATCCCTGTGACAGGCAAGCCACCTGATCCCCCACTGCTCTGCAAAAACCAAAAAGAAGAAAGAAAAAAAAAGACCCAAAATAAAATAAAATAGTAATAATAGTAGGGGTGGCTGGGTGGCAGACAGAGCAATGGCCCTTGAGCAAGGAGCACCTGGGTCCAAATCCGGCCCCAGACACCCAATGATCACCCTGCTATGTGGCCCCAGGCAGGCTACCCAGCCCCATTTGCCCTGCACCCTCCCCCAAATAATAATAACAAAAAATGTGTTTCAGTCTTTGTTCCAACACTATCAACTCTGTTGTGAGTGGATCACATTCTTTATGATAAGTCCATCACAAAAGTTCCTTCCATATTTTTCCAACGTTGCCATTGCTGATCGCAACTCCCTCCTTTCTTATTTCTCCACTACCATGTACTATATTTTCTCTCTCCTTTCACTCTGACTCTGCTGTAGGGTTGCTGAGTGGCACAGCAGACAGATCCCTGGTCCTGGGGCCAAGAAGCCCTGAGTCCCCATACCACCCCTTAGGCCCAGAATCCACCTGGCCCTATGGTCCTGGGCAGGCCATCCAATCCCAGCCCCTTGCAAGAAGTACAAAAAGAAAATGTGTTATATCTGACCACTGTCCCCACATGGTCCATCCTATTGAGTATATTTGCTGTTTCCTCTCCTAGCCATCTCTGATGAGAGCAAAGGTTCCCTCATTCCCCCTTGCCTCCCCACTTCCATATCATTGCAACAGCTCATTGTAATAAAAAAAAATCTCATTATGTGAAATAGCTTGGACTATTCCCCCTCTCCTTTTTCTTTCTCCCATTCCATTTCCCTTTTTTTCCTATTGACTCCATTTTTACACCATATTTTATCTTCGAATTCAGCTTTCTCCTGTGCTTCAACTATCAAAGCTTCCTCTACCTGCTCTATTAACTGAGATGGTTCATATGAATATTATCAGTATCATTTTTCTATAATGCAGTTCATCCTCATTAAGTCCCTCATATTTCCCCCCTCTCCTCCAATCTCCATGCTTCACCTGAGTCCTGTATCTGAAGATCAAACCTTCTGTTCAGCTCTGGCCATTCCAAAAGGAACCTTTGAAATTCCCCTGGTTCACTGAAAGTCCATCTTTTTCCCTGCAAGAGGACATTCAGCCTTGCTGGGTAGTTGATTCTTGGCTGCATTCTAAGCTCTTTTGCCTTCCAATATATTATATTCCAAGCCCTATGAGCTTCCAATGTAGTTGCTGCTAAGTCCTGTGTGATCCTGACTGCAGCTCCACAATATTTGAACTCTGTCCTTCTAGCTGCTTGTAATATTTTCTCTTTGACTTGGGAGTTCTGGAACTTGGCTATAATATTCCTAGGGGTTGGTTTTTTGGGATCTCTTTCTCAAGGGGATCGTTGGATTCTCTCCATTTCTATTTTCCCTCTGTTTCTAGAATATCAGGGCAATTTTCCTATAGTAATTCTCTGAAAATGATGTTAAGGCTCTTTTCCTGATCATGACTTTCAGGTATTCCAATAATTTTCAAATTATCTTTCCTAAGTCTGTTTTCCATATCAGTTGTTTTTTCAATGAGATATTTCACATTTTCTTCTAATTTTTCATTTTGGTTTTGAAGTATGGATTCCTGATTTCTGGTAAATTCATCAATCTCCCTGAATTCTATTCTTTGTCTGAAGGATTTATTCTCCTCAGAGAGTTTTCTTATCTCTTTTTCCATCTGGCCAATTTTGCTTTTTAAAGCATTCTTCTCCTCAATAACTTTTTGAACTGTTTTATCCATTTGACCTAAGCTGTTGTTTAGCATGCTAGTTTCTTCAGCATTTTTTTGGATTTCCTTGACTAAGCTGCTGACTTCATTTTCATGTTTTTCCTGCATCTCTCTCCTTTCTTTTCCCAGTTTTTCTTCTAACTCCCTCATTTGATCTTCAAAGTCTTTTTTGAGCTCTATCATAGCCTGAGCCCAATTTCTGTTTTTCTTGGAGTCTTTAGATGCAGGAGCTTGTGCTTCCTCATCTTCAGACTGAGTATTTTGATCCTTCTTGGGCTCATTTGCAAAATATTTCTCAATGGTCTTCCTCTTGTTTCTTTGTTTGTTCATTTTCCCAACCTAAGCCTGTTTTTGGGGGGTGCTTCCTGGGCTTTTGGGACACTCCCACAAGGGTCTCAGTGTGTGAGGTTCTGTCCTCCCTCCTGGTCTGTGAATGACCATAAGCAACCCCCTCTGCCACAGGGCTGAGGTGGGGGGGGGGGGCCTGCTGTTCTATAGGGGGACCTAGACTGGGATCAGGATCTGAATTTGGTCAGAGCCCCAGAGTCCTGTTCCAGGGGCAGAGGACAGAGCTCTGCAGTCTCTCTTCACTCCCCTCCCTCAGCTCAATGGGCTCATGCCCTGGGGGCTCCTGCTTACAGCTCCACCTGGTCTAGGCTGCTGAAAGACCAGGCTGTTGGCTGTGTGCCCTGAGGGCTGGACTCCATGTGCTTGCTCTGGCAGAGGTCCCCCACTGTTCTCCCACTTTGTGCCGGTGCTCCCCGGGGTGCAGCTCAGGAGACTCCCCCACTGCTGTGAGCTCAGGCTCCCATCACCCTGGGGCTGCCTCAGGGAGGCTAAAGTTCTTTGGCTCTAGCGGGCCACCCATCTGGCG
Organism: Macrotis lagotis; assembly: GCF_037893015.1. NCBI lineage: Eukaryota > Metazoa > Chordata > Mammalia > Peramelemorphia > Peramelidae > Macrotis > Macrotis lagotis. The sequence goes on along the minus strand of NC_133659.1, from coordinate 213,879,754 downwards.
GGCACCCCTCCGGCCCCAGGGAGCAGAGTCTTTCTGCTCTTTTCCAGGTTACCTTGAGTAGAACTGCCTCACTGGGTCCCTTTGTGGGTTCTGTCTCTCGAAAGTTTAGTTAGAGTCCTTAGCTTATGAGTTTTTATCAGAGAGCTCCTAAGACTGGATCCCTTCATGTCACCATCTTGGCTCGCCCCCCCCCCCCCCCCCCCCCCCGTGGTAGCTCTTTAATGGAAATGAATATTTTCCTTATCAGAAGCTATGCATTTATGAGAATGAACTAGCAACTGGACCTTTTTTCTGAGAAAGCCAAAGTTTTCCTCAGAAAGCAAGAGGGAACCAGGATCGTTTTCCTACAGAATGGACATATCTGAATAGCAATGGAACACTTTTACAATTCCAAGTTCCAGAAGTGTTGATGATTCTTGCGGCAACCAGTATGGTGAACCTGACTCCTCAGAGGGCTCTCAGTGCTAGGCAGAAGATTCTTACTTGTGAAGGGTTAGTAGTGCTCCTTGAATTCCATGTTTTCTTGGCTTTCTGTGTTTCTTGTTTGTGGGAGCTTTAGCTGAAGGGCAGGAAAAACGTGAGATGAGTTCTGCTTATTTTTTTTCCTGGAGGCTAAGCCAGTGAAGGAAGTATTTTATCTTTTTCCCTAAAGCTGTTTTCTGAAGGGAGTTTACTCTGGGAAGAATAAATTATTCTGTCTGAGACCTGCACAGTTGTTGTTCTTTGGGTCACTGTGGTGGGATTTTTAGGGCCCCTGGATTGAGAGAGTTTAGGGTCCCTTGATGAAGGAAATGAGTCCTTCAACTTTCTTTGGCTTCCTTCATAGTCATCCCTCTCAGTCTTTTTCCTCCCTGGCACTCCAGAAATTGCCCCTGAATCCTCAGCTTTGGGAAAAGATGGGGAAAGCTTCGGGAGGGGACCAGTCTGATAATGGTCCCAGTTCCCTGTATGTGGGATTCTGTGGGTCCTGCTCATAGGAGACTTTGTTGGTCTTCTGGGCTTAAGGGCATGGCTCTTTTTAAGAGAAGGGGTCCTCCACCCTGCATCCCCCCCACACACACCCTGATTTTCTCCTTTGGAGCCTTCTACTTTGTGTGGGATTGAGCCAATGGCCTTGGTCTGGCAATCCCAGGGACTCTGAGGCTCTATATTCCAGTACTCCCCTTAGTCTGGGCTGCTGTGTTCTGCCTTCATGTGAACTAAGAGCTCTTGGGCATCAGCCATGTCCCCAATGGACTTTCTTTGGGGGTGTGGAAGGTCTGGGATCTAGGAGGGTGTCAGGGGAATGGCTGTGGGGCAGCTTTGAAAATGATTTTCTGATATTCTTACCAAACTGAGTTCCAGTTCATTGGAGACCTATTCCTTAAAACATATCCAAATTAAAACTTTGGCATCTAGAGCAGCTGATGATGAGCTCATTTCTGGGAACTCTTGTTTCCCAGGCCTGCTGAGAGTTTTCTGTATTTCTTTGGGATTTTCTGTACTCACAACTGTAAGAATATGTCATAAGTAAGTCTTAGGTAAAGGAGATTCCAGAGCTTCAGAGAGTTCCCTAGAAACTAAAACTTTCTTGGGAAGCTTGTTATTTATTTCTAACATCTTTCTTAGGTGGGAATCCATCCTGGTCAAGATGACAGACTTGCTTGGTGAATAGGGACACTGTGTGTAGTCAAACTCTCTTTGCTCATTTATTCTCTCTGAACTTTCTTTATCACCTTCTCTTTCTGGTTCTGCCTTTGAGACTTTTATCTGTTGGGAAACTCATAATTCAATTTTAGTGTCCCCAGAATTCACGTGGGAATCATTAACCTCTGCTTTGGGAAGAATTAATTGTTCTTCAGCCCAAATCCTGCAGCTCTTGGGGCCAATTAGTTCTTTTATGACCCCTTTCCCCTTGTCAAGCATATCAATTTGGGAAATAGCTAGAAGGGACATTTCCCTATAGAGAACCTCATAATAAAGAGCAGGTAATCCTGATAAGAAGGCCAAGTACTTATGTCTCAAGATCATTTCTCAATCATGGTCTGTGGGAGGGTCACAGTCTGATCTGACTGTTAAATGGTTTTACCCAGTGGTGTTAATGTCTGTTGGTCCATGCTCAGTTCCATGCATACTGTTGCATTAATAACCGAAAGCCAGGCCTTCTGGCTTCATATTGGAAAGAGCAGCTTCCAAAGTTCTCTGGGGAGTAAGATCTCCAGTTGACAATTGTTTCTTAATGTCCCATGAACCATATGTGAGATCAAGAAATATTCCTTGTTTGTAGATATTTTCCTCTATGTGCATTTTTGCAATCTCCTTGGCTTTGGCATAGGTTTAAGGCTTCATGATGCACGCATAAGTCATCTTGGGAGTTGATGCTTGAGCCCTTTTGAGTTGGGGATTTTCATTCTGGTGAAGTCTCTTGTGCACCTTGGTTACACCTTGGGATTGTCTTTGTAGTAGTAGATTCCACTGCAAAGTTTCATATTCATCTACAGGGAGAAATGGGACTAATTTGAGTCTCTTTGGGTGCTTTGATGAAGTTTCCAATTGAAGTAGATGAAAAAGATGTGGTAGAATGTGGCAACTGGAGAAGGCAGTATAATTCATTGAAGAAGAGAGTATTATCCACAGAGGAAAGTTTGGTGGTGGTGGTGGGTGAGGAAATGCAATCATGCCTCTTAAAGTAGGCTACCAGAGATTCACTGTGCAGAGAGGGAAGACCCCAGAAAAATTAGCTGTACTTCTCTTGTAGACATCTGGTCTTAACTCCACTTTTCCCCCCATTCAGGGAACAGAAATTGTACAGAACTGGGATCAAAGGAGGCAGATACATGTTTATGGGATTTAGGGGCTCTTCAGAAGTTCTCTTCAACTCTGTTTTTCCCAGCTCAACAGGGAGCAATTCAGAGCACAAGAAGGACTGCCCAGGCTGGTCTGCCTCCCATGGTGCCAAGTTATGGGGGGCTGTAGTCTTCATCTCTGATGTAGATCTTTTAGAGACCTCCTCTGGGATGAAAGAACTTATTTGCTTCACAGTATAGTAATGTATAATGGGTTGTGGTCTGAGTTGTTTGAGTGACTTCTACTCTCTTGGGGAGGCCCCATCTCTGGAAATGTACTCTCTCTTTTCAATGTACATCTCTAGAATCTTCTGGACTTCAGGGCTAAGGAAGGAAAGGGTGCTCAGCAAAACTGTGAGGGATTTCTTAGTTGAAGGGTGTCTGGTCAACTGAAAGAACTCAGTATTCAGCAACATGTCTTTTGATTTAAGATCCTTGGTCTGGTTACTCAACTTGATAAACAGGTCCCTGTCATCAAAGGCATCCTGCTTTGTTGCTGGGTTCTTGGGTTTCTCTGGTCTGGAAGTAGAAGCCTTGGAGTGGATAATCAAGGGATTGGTTATATCAAGCTTCTTCTCCCAGTCCAGTAGTCCCTCAGTCCAGAGATCAAGGGTGAGATTGGGAGCCCATCTCAGTTAAAGGAGTTTGGACCGGGAGCAGAGACAGTAGGGATTCCCCAGACAAGCTTAGATCCAAACTATGGTCAAAAGACAAAATAGACATAGTCATCCTTTCTAAGCAAGAAAGTTCCAACAGTGCGTATGTGTTGGGGTGGGGGGGGGGGGGGAGTGAGGAATGCAAGTCTTTCTCACGGATAACAGGTACTTGGCTTCCAAGGCCACAAATTACAGGTGGAACAGGCGGGGTCCTTGCACAGCTATTTCCAACCCCAGTTTGACTCTTCTTTGTTCTGAGTCTTTGAGATGCCTTTTGGCTTTTCTTTGAAGCTGGCAATAGTTCTGATTAGCTATTTTCCTAAACCTTCAGCAGAAACTCCACAAGAAGAATCAAGGGGAAATTACAGATACAGATTCCCTGACTAAACAATGTATACTTAGGTGAGAGATGGTGGAGATGAACTGGTCCAGTGTTTCCCCTTATCTCTTCTCTTCTCCCCTGGAGACATCCAGTGTCCTTCTGCATCTCCTGAATCAGTTCCAAAAAATCCTCTCCAGCTCTGGCAACTTGTTGAGATCTTGTCTTATAGCACTGGATCCAATCAGCTTCCTTCCTTCCAGCTTCCTTGGCTTCCAGCTAATAGCTACATGGAAATTCCTGGAGAGGGAACCCAAATCCCCCTCCTTCAGGTCACCCTATTATCCTCTGGTCCCTCCTTTGATACAGATCTACCACCTGTAGGACTTCTCAGCCAGTCCAGGTGGTTCTGGCCACCAATGTCCCCCTGGAAATCACCCCTTTATCATGGTAGTGCTCCCAGACATTTTAATCACTCTCAGCTACAAACCTGGGCCCAAGAATCTCTGGAGATATATTCCCAGCAAAGAACACCAAGAAAGTGTACCTGAAATCATGCCATTTGTGCACATTATTTTCTTGTATTCTTCCTGGAAAATACCAGGAAAAGATATTTACATTAATATCTCAAGCCGAGCCCCTAAATTGTTATAAATGTCTGGAGAATACTTAGTCCAGAGTGGTTAAAATGGTTTATATAAAGATATCTTAACAAAATGGCACACCTCTCTTATGGTGGCAGAGAGGGGCACAGATACAGTCTTGATACCAAACCAGGGAAAGAGAAAAAAACAGAAAAAGAAAGTAGACAAATATTCCTAATGAATACTCATGCAAAAAAAAAAAAATAATAGATTCTGCAACACTATATCAAAAAGATCACTATGATCAAGTCAGATTCAAATAAGGAATGCATGGTTGGTTCAATATTTTGAAAATGATAAATATGACATACTATAATAAACTAGAAATAACAAAAGTCAAAGGTACTTGACAAAAATTCAATACTCAAAAAAATATTAAAAATATAACAAATGGAGGCAGCTAGGTGACAGAGTGATTAGAGCACTGGCCCTGGAGTCAGGAGTACCTGAGTTCAAATCTGGCCTCAGAAACTCAATAATTACCTAGCTGTGTAAGTCACTTAACCCCATTGCCTTGCAAGCCCCTCCCCCAAATGATAACAAATGAAACTTTCCTTTTAATAGAAAATAATATCTATCTGAAGCAAATTGCCAACATTACATAGAATGAAGAAATGCTATAATTCTTTTCAATAAACCTAGTCATAAAGCAAGAATATCAATTATCACCACCGTAATTTGATTCAATTCTTGAAATACTTGCTATATTGATAAGATTTTTTTTCAAATAAATTGAAGGAAGAAGCATAGGTAAAGAGGAAACAAAATTATTACTTTTTGCAAATAATATGATGAATTCTACTATTTGAACCATAGAGATTCAACAAAGGCAATAAATTTTGCTTTTCATTTTTAGAAGTTATCTCTCTTATCTGAAACAAAAGAGTTACACATAGTGTGAGAGTACATGAAACTCTATAAGAAAATAAAATAAGGTAAGGGAGAGGAAGTTAAGAGAATAATATAAGGGAGGGAATTAGTAATATAGTCACAAGGAAAATTAATTTTCTGATCCTGAATTCAGAATCAAAAGGGTAAAGAAGAAAAGAGAAAAAGGAAGTGGGGGAAAGAGGAAAAAAAGGAAAAGAAAAAAAGACTAGAAAACAACAAAAGAAAAAACTGGTATCTAGAGATCTCTTAAATTGTCTCTTAAGCAATTAGGGTATGTGAACATATTTTGATATATGAATGTATTGGAATATTATTATAGTATAAAAATGAAAGAGATGATTTAAAAGAATACACTGACAGAACAAAGTGAGCAGAACCATAAGAATGATTTATAAAATGGAGAGTAACATAGTAAAGAAAAACAGCTTTGAAAGACACTAGAATTCTGATCAATGCAACAACCATTAGACTGTGAGTTCCTTGAAAACAGTGACTGGGTTTTGCTCTGTTTTGTTTTGCTTTTGCTCTTCTTAGAATCCCCAGAATTTAGTACAGAACCTGGTACATATAGCTGAGTACAGATCAGTTAACTGATCTAATAACCATGATTTCAGTAGACCTATGACAAAGAGAGATGGTGAACAAAAAGTGTAAAGAGAATCATTTTTGGAAATAGCCATTGAGTGGATTTATTTTGCTTCACTGTGCTTTGTTGTTTCAAGCTTTTTTTCCCCCTTTAGGTTTTAAATTTGGGAATAAGTGTTGGGTGAAGGGAGATTATGAATATTAATGACAAAAAAGAGGACCACTGTAATTTTTTTTAAATGCACAGAAGAGAACAGAAGGAAGTACAGGCAAGCAAGTAGGACTGTTATGAAAATAATAGGTTGAATGTATTATTTCCATTTTTAATTAAATCAATATGAAATGGAGATTCATATATATAAACTCCACTTTAGTATTCTGTTGCCTATATAAAAATGTTCTTTTTTTTCAAAAGGATTGAAAGGGATTGAAAGATAGAAATAGATAGTTAGAAATTTCTGTGTGAAGGTTTTTCTTCCTTTTAGGCTTGAATCTGTTTTAAATGTATCTGCCAAACAAATATGAAGTTCTTTAATACTCACAAGCACAGGAAAGCTTTTTTCTCATGCTTTAACTTTAAGAGGCGAATCCTTGCTATTGCACAGACCTGCTTCCTCCACAAAGCCATCCCACTGATCATTTCTGGAACTGAAGACAAGGCCTGTTCCAATTCAGCAAAACATCCAGCATCTCTTGTCAATTCTGTTTGCTCCTGTCCCCAAATGCCATCTATGGACACATCAAGAAAGCCACATTACAAAATAAGTCAATGATAAAGAGTTACTTTGATTTTAAGTAAAGGAGAAGCAATATGGTATAGTTGATAAGAGAGTCGGACTCAATTAGAAGATCCATACTGCTTTTGACCCATACTGTATGATAATTTAGTTTCTTGGTGCTCTAGGCAATCCTCTAGGACTATATAAATTGCAGAGAAGGTGCTGATCTATATTGGTGTAGGGAACTTTTTCAATCAAGAATTTGAAGAAATCAAAATTCTAGTCCTATCCCTATTTTAAGTATATTACAGGTATCTCTTTAAAAATACTTATACTATTTAGAGTATTCATAATCATTAAAAAAAGAAAAGAAATAAATAGTGCTAAAGATTTTTTTTTAATTCCAAATATATTGTGACTACTAAACAGATAGAAGCTGTGGTACCTTTAGAAGTAGTTGATAGGTTAAATATGCTCAACAATTGTTTCTCTGGATGTTTACTACAGGAAGCAGGCTGAAAACAAGATTCAATTGTCAAGGTCAGAAGAGATCTTAAGATTTTCTGTCAGTTGCAGTAGGTACTGGTGGTAGTGGAATTGTAAATCCCCTCTTCATAAGGGTCTCTACCTTGCCAGTGACTTTGGAGGTCAGAAAGGAAACAAACACTGGATAATTTTGATTACCTTAAGTTTAAAAAACTTTTTTGTATATTCAAAAGCTTTCCTCAATACCTACTTTTGACCTTATTTTGACTTAAAATAATGAACTCCCTTCAAAAGTGTTTCCTGATTCTTTCAGTTGTTAATGACCTCTGAATAGTTTTGTATATACTTAGCATGTAATGAAGACCAATTCCAGAATAGCCTTTCATGGTTCTGTAGAACTATATAGTTCTGTAGAACAATATCTACTTCTACCATGAAGTATTTAGAGGACTTAGAGGATTTAGAAATACTTAGAGATGTTTCTTGATAGCATACTTGAGTTATCCCTTGATCTTCCTCATCCTCTGTGGCAATTTAAGGGATGGGATATGGTGTCAGAAAAAAACTTCAATCTTATCCTCTTTGTCTGTGATTCTAGGTAGCATCAAATAATTTCAGGACTTTTGGGGATAAGTGGGGAAGGACTAGCCTTTTTTCCATCCCAGGATGAATAGTCATAGCAAGAACAAACAACTAAGTCATTGAGAATCCATTGAGTTAGCTTGTACCTCAAACTTCAGCTACACTTAACTGTTTTGTGTTTCCTTTCCTGAGTGGGTGCCTGAGCAGCCGCCTTAATATGGGTACATCCAGGTTTTCAATTCACTTTGCTAGTTAGAAAGTTCTTGATTATAACATCCAAGCTGAAGTCACTGACAGTAAGGGATATCTTCTGAATCTAAGAGAACATCCCCCAAGAAGACTGATAGAAGTTTGACCATTTTTACAGAAGATAAGAATTGGTCAATTGTTTGGACAGTGTCAAATGTAAGATCCCTAATTAGCAGTCCTACCAGCATTATGTTCTGATATGGCTTAAGAATCACCCTCCTAGGGATGGGAATTCAGGGAAGCCTGGAAGGTTTTGCATGAATTGATGTTGAGCCAGATGAGTAGAACCAGAAGAACACTGTATATCCTAACAGCAACATGGGGGTGATGATCAATCTTAATGGACTTGCTCATTCCATCAGTGCAACAATAAGGCACAATTTTGGAGTATCTGCAATGGAGAATACTCTCTGTATCCAGAGAAAGAATTGTGAAGTCTAAACAAAGACCAAAAAAAGACTATTACCTTTAATTTAAAAAAAAAGTTATGGGGGTGGCTAGGTGCTGCAGTGGATAGAGCACTGGCCCTGGAGTCAGGAGTACCTGAGTTCAAATCTGGCCTCAGACACTTAATAATCACCTAGCTGTGTGACCTTGGGCAAGCCACTTAACCCCATTGCCTTGCAAAAAAAAAGTTAACTTATTATGCAATTTTTCTATCTCTTATACTTTATTTTTTTCCTTAAGGATATGATTTCTCTCTCTCATCACATTCAATAGATCAATGTATACCATGGAAGCAATGTAAAGACTAACAGACTGCCTTCTGTGAGGGTGTGGGGGAGAGAAGCGAGATTAAGGGAAAAATTGTAAAATTCAAAATAAGTTAATTAATTAAATTTTTAAAAAAAGAATCACCGCCTAGCCAATTTTAATCCTATTTATAGGTCACTGGGTCATATTTTGTTTATCAAAAGTATGTTTCTAAGCACTTTCTAAAACCTTTGTGTGTAATAATAAGTTACCTGTCTCATATATTGCACACTGAATTTCTCCTTCCATTGCCTGTGACCTAGGTCCATAATCTGGTTTACTTACCATAAGTAAAGCTGGGCAGAGGATGCCAGGATGGAAGATTTAATGAGATAAGGAGAGTGAAAATAGGGAGCTTAGGACATTATTCAAATCAAACTACATGCCTGAGTCCCCTTAGAAGGGCAGGCAGTCTTAGTAATAGTTGTATGCATTTTATACTTAATCATTTGTTAATATGTTTTATCCCACAGTATAATGTATTATCTTCACAGGCAGAATATATTTAATGTTTGTATTTTGTAACTCAACACCTAACAAAGAAGCTGGTACAGTTACTAAATAACAAATGTTTATTGATTGATTGATTGACTGATTTAAAAAACATCATGATTAGAGTTAGACCAAGACATAATTGTGCTACTGGAGATGGTGGCATGCTGGATAGAGGATTCCATCTATTGCCATAAAGACAAAATTCAAATCCTGCCTCAGACATTTAATAACAATGAGAACAGGAACAAATCACTTAACCTCTATCTGATTCAGCTTTCTCATTTGTTAAACAAGTAGAATAATAGTACCTAATTCCCATTGTGAACACAAAATGAGATTATGTAAAGAGAGGAATTTGCAAATTTAAGTGTGATAAATGTTGTTTGTTTTTAATTGTTTTGCTAGTATACAATTTTTAAAAGTATACCAAAATGATTTCTCTGTCCCCAGATATGTCCTCATTGCTCTCTGTCACTGATGCTTAAAGTACAATTAATGATTTCTTCTCCTAAGTTGCTACCTTATACCCCACAATAAAATTCAAATGTCCTTGACTTCCTTAATATTGAAATGTATATTATTGATACCAGATTTTTTATAACATGACAGCTATGGAATAGAAGGGGGGACTGAGAGTTAAGGAGGTGTGTGAAAGAGAAAGGAAGATATTCAAAATAGAAGCAAGTCCTTCAAAGGGGAGATAAAATAGCAAATTTTGCTTAGATTTAATTCTCAACACGCTCAACAATATTTCTGAAAAAGTATGTTCTCTAGGCAGAATTCTGCCAAGAAATTTATGTGTAGTAAATCATACATATCTTCTTTACTGATATTTTGGAGGATATTGAAATTCTTTTTTGCTTTACCTGATTCATCAGTTGTTTTCCCTTCAAGTTGCAGGAATACTTCATTCAGAGTTGTCACAGAAACACCATAGTTCACAATCCCTTGGTTAGAATAGTTTTCCAGATCACTGTAAAGGACTAAAGAATTACAATTAGTTAAAGGGCTTAAGAATTCCAATTAATTAAAAAATAATAAAAATCAATTATTGTCTGATAATAATACTACTCTTGTTAAAAATATATATCACAGAAGATTTGAAATAACTTTTGCAATAATTTGAACATGCAAAAGAATTCATCCAATGCACACTTTTCACATGAAGTAGTTTTATTGTTCATATTATCTATATTATAGTCAATCTATGTTCAGATACTAAATGTTTATTCTTCCACTTGAAGAAATTGTTTCTTGTTTGAAATTCTTTTTAGATTCCATTTAAATGAATTTAGAACTTTTCCTTAATTGTTTTCAGGAAGGAATTCATGTTAAAAGAGAGGGACAATTGTTGGAGACTCTGCTAGGAAGTATCTGTTATTTAAAAAACAAAGTACAAAAATTAATTTTAAAAATTAGGTCTCAATAAAAATCCAGAATTCTATTAGACTGTTCTTAAGTAAGAAAAAAATTTTCCGAAGAACAAAGGTATTTAATTTTGATTTAATACTAACTGATGACAAATTAGAAGCAACTTGAATTTTTCACATCAAAAGAGAAAAATAAATATGAGTCATCAGGTGGAGAAACATCTCAAGTATAATAAGATTAGTCAGAAAGAAAGCATGCAAAGTATACAATGTTTTTCTTTCTGCCTCCCTGAACAGAAATTTAGAGAAAATAACCTAAAGTCTTTCATAGAATTGCCATGGAAAATTTTCTAGGCACAACCCTCTAAGGAGGGTAATGGTATTAAAAAACCCTAAAGGGCAACATTAATTTTTAATTAATGAGAAATTAATTAATGATTGAATAGTAAGTTATAGGTGAAAGGAAGTGTTAAATGACCTTCTTTATAAGGAAAATGATTAAGATTCAGATTAAAGTTGACTTTACTGATATTTACATTAATAACAAAATAACTATAAATTTAGAATATAGTTACATTGTGTCAATAAAGTTTAAATTTTGTTCTAAATTTTCTACCATATTTGAAATTTTGCTAATTGATGAACTAATATTTGTGCTTTAGTCTTTTAATAAAAAGTTCTATTCTCAAAATAAAAGCACAATCAAGTGTGAAAGTATGCTAATATGTTTTTCTCAAGTCTATCAATGCCCTTCAGCATGGCATCATGCATATAGTGTTAGATTTGAGTCCTAATTCTGCTTCTGTCACATACTAGCTATGTGATTCTAGGCAAACCACTTAAATTTCATTGATCTTCAACAATTCATAAAGATTTATCTACCAACATATGATCTATAAGCTATATAATAATAGATGAGTTGTGATCTGTGAAGATAGAGGGAGTCTTTTCATCAAGAGCTCTCCACACTGCCAAAATTACTTCTTCACATATTTGTGATCCGTCACATATTTATATAGCTATATGTATGAGAACTTCATCAACCTCTTCTCATCTATTGTCATATTGCCTGAATTTCAGGCTTAGTAATTCTAATAAGTAAGGTTATGTGCTTTGTAAACCCAAGTTAATAAAATATTAGCAATTATTAGATTAATGTTAACATTATTTTCTGGTTTTCATTGTCTTATATTCATATAGTAAATTACCCGGAAATTTATTTGTCCTTTCCAAAGGTAATGTGTACACAAGTTTCTCATCACTCTCTGCTGCTAATTTGGCATCAGGGATGTGGTGTTTCACAAGTGATGTTATTCTTTCTGGATCACATATCTCATTCCTATGCAAACTGATGTTGGGGAAAAAAGTATCAAATACTGTTATCATTGGAAGTTTTCTTCAGTGTTACATCTTTTAAGAGGCATTTATTGAGCACAAAAGAAAAGAGAAGCAAAAAGCAATCATGTTAAAAAGTACACATGATTTCTTTACAAATAAAAACTATTAATCTAGAAGACAGCATTTATAGAAATGACTTATGAATCATAGACCTCTCAGAAACCAGTTCAAGTCAAAAACCAGAAATGCAAGAAATATGTATATATATATATATGCATATATAGATATGTTTAAACATATCTATATATGCATATGTTTAAACATATCTATATATACTCCAAACTCTAAAGCATAAAATGGTTAAATTTAATCATTCCAACAATGAACAACAAATTCTGAAACTGATCTACAAAATTTAAAAAAAAATCTGAATATAAAGAAAGGGGGAATTTGATTATCACAATACAATTCTACACCCACTGGAAACTATAAAAGGAAGTAAATGCAGTATTATAAAATGCAAGGAAGCTCAAGGTACAGACCCAAATGGCATATTGTGAAAAAAAATGGGTAATTTGTTAAAAGAGAAGCAGTTGAAGCATTCTTGGTGGGGGGGGACACAAATAATGATCATATAATTCTACTTGCAAACCTATATAACAAACACACACATTCACACAAACATATAACTACCAAGAAAATTACAAGAAATAAAATACATTACCCCCTTTCTAGGAATCATTAAAAGGAAAAAAAAACAGGAAAATTAAAGATTCCTGTGTGTTTTAAGAGAAATTAAAGGGAATATTCAGCTATTTTTTTTTAGTTTTTTGCAAGGCAAGGGGGTTAAGTAGCTTGCCCAAGGCCACACAGCTAGGTAATTATCATGTGTCTGAGGTCAGATTTAAAGTCAGGTACTCCTGACTCCAGGGCAGGTGCTCTACCCATTGCACCACCTAGCCACCCCTCAGCTATTTCTTTATAAAAGTTTTCAAGTGGATAAATATGAAAGCAGAATTTAAAGAAAAAAAAAAGAACAGTATAGGAGCAGGCCTGAAATGCCATGGACTAAGCTATCATAGACTACGAATCAATGTTTTGGTGGCATTAAATTACAAAGGAGAAGGGTGTATAAAAAAGGAAAAGAGAGGGAAGAGGATGAAAGAGAATATCTGAATCATCCTAATGAAGTCCATGGCTAAACTATATTAAGAAAATAATTTCCAAAAATCTCTTAGCAAGATTAAGGGCTGGAGGAGAAGGGGTGGAGTGACAAAAAAAAGACATTGAAACAAAAAGGGGAAAAAAAGATTCTAATGATGAGCATTTCCATGAAAATAGAGATATTCAGTAATGGGATAAACAAATGTTATAAGAAGTTTAATCTACAGGGAGCTGTTACACAGGGAGATAACTTCTTAGAAGGTTGTACATCCAAAAACAATACCACACTGAAAAAAAGGGAAATCAAAATTCTTAGGGACATCAGTAACCAGAAGGGTAGGAGAGCATGCACCTAAAGAAGTTAATGGCACATGGGAAAGAAAATAAGCATGAAGAAGAAATTAGACTTCACAATTTAGCACATATGGATATAGGTAAATTCTTCTATTATTATCTCCCTGATGAATTGATTTTTTTAAAAATGTGAAGCACAATAAGAAGAAGTGATAAGTGGGCAAGATATATATAAAGTAAACCAAAAGAAATGAAAATAACTATCAGAACTTAATATGCAGAATTATATACCAAAAAACCTGAAAATATAAAACAATTACCTTTAAAAACATAATAAAGTATCATAAGAGAACATTAAAAAAGATCTTAAATAAAAAAAGATGAACATAAACTAGCTAATAAAGAACCATGAAAGAGAAAAAATTCATATTGTGATGCATGTATAAAATTCCATTAATTTTTTAAAGAATGATTAATATTAATAATATTAAAATTATTGTCAAATTCCAATAATGCTCTACCAGATTTCTTTTAGTATATATTAGTATAATTCTAATTTGTCAATCAGAGAAGAATAAAGAAAAGAGAACATATGTCATTCATTATTCAACTCAAATTTTTAGATACTCCTAGATATTCAGTAATTTCTTCAAGAAATTATCCATTATAACCAAAGAGCATTTGTACTAGTAGTAGATAAGAGTATTTCAACTTTAGGAAAACAATCTATGTAATTGTTCAAACCAAAAATACTCCAACTACATGATCATCTCAATGAACATATAAAATGCCCTTAATTTCTGAAATTCTGTACAGTATAGACATATTAATATCTTTTTAATATCATAAAATATAGCCATCTTTAACCCAAAGTAAGCATCATATGAATAAGCATTCACCAATTTTTTTTCAAATAAATATGAGAATAAATCAAGGCTGCCATTAACTCAGTTATTCTTTTATATAGTAGTAGTAGTATATGCTACTAGAAATGCTGGTAGTAATAATAAGACAAGAGAAAGAAATTATGGGCATAGAGATAGAGAAAGAGCAGATAACTTAATCAAATTGCTTATAGCATGATATTTAATTAAAAATCTTAGAGAATCATGGAGGAAATACCTTCAATAAAGTCCAGCTACAAAATAAACATGACACTATCATCATTTCTTTATTTTTTATTCTCTATAACTACAAAATTTGAGTCAAAAATAGAAAAATTCCTTCAAAATTAACTAAATATATATATATATATATATATATATATATATATATATAAAATTCTGAGAGTGAAAAGACTAAAAATACATTTGGCACTAGTATAGATTCAATAACAAAATGCTCTCTAAATAAAAATAACTTGAAAATGAAGTTGCCAAATTACAAATAATAAATTTGGCTCCAAAGAAGAAATATTCAAAGACATCTCCCTAATTCCTTTATGAATGTGGACAGGGCTAAGGATATGAAATGTTTAATATAATGTTGGGTTTTTTTTAGTAATATATTGTCTTTTTCCCCCTTTCCATTCTCTCTTTTTTAAAAATTGTCATAGGGGATGGCTTTCTTCTAGGGAGAGGTAGAATAGAGAGGGAAAATTTAGTTGATTAAAAGAATTGAAAGCATCAATAAAAATACTTTTTTAAAGAAAACTATGTATTTCATGGTTCAACAAGAGTTCTCAGTTCTAGTTTGTATAATGGTTGGGTTTTTTTTTTATTCCATCAAATAGGGAGAGGATTCTGGCAAGATGGCTAAATAGATTAGAAAACTTTGAGCTCTCCAAATTTCCTTAAAAAACGAACAAATAGAACATCACCTCAGAGTAGCAGAAATAAACACAGGGTAAAGGAGTTTGTCCTCTTAAGAAAATTGGAGATGACCCCAGGAAAGACCTAACCTCCTAAGGCAGAGGTTCAGCTAGAGTGAAGAGCAAACACAATCAAAACCAATTTTGTAGAACCAACTGAGAAAATAAGCCCTGGGAGATTCTGGTCTGAGAAGCAGTTTCAGCCTTAGAAATATTCCTTTGGCAGATGGTGTATGGAGAGGTGTGGTGGTGGTTGAGAGAGTCTGACAGTTGAAAAGGAGAAGATTGAAGAACCTTCCACTATTGAGGGATGCCAAGCCCAGCTGCATGGACCAGACATCCTGGGCTATGTCTGAGGAAGAGCGGTAAGGGAAGGAGAAGAAGTTACCACACATTTGGTAAGTGCAGTAATGAGGGACCAGGATCTTATTGGCTGTGAGCATTTACAGAACAGTTTCTGGTTTCAATATCTGGGCAAAGAAAACTGTTGTAGTTTGCAACCACCGAACAGACTGCAGGATGCAAAATCATTTGTGGGAGAGCATGACTAGGGGACCTATCCATATATAGGAATAGAGAGGAGAGCCCATGGTTGGGCCCTGAGAAGGACATTCTGGAAAATTACAGTATGAAGAACTTGATGATTGGAGCATCATTCACCATACCCCTGAAAAACAACTTGATTACACTAATAGCTGCTAAAAACAAAATGAAACAAAAAATAAATAAATAAAAATCATTAAGCAAAAGAGAACCCAACAATAGACAGGTACTATGTGGATAAACAAGATCTGGGTACATATTCAGAGTATGATAATGAAGTTTAAAAAGTTACTCCTTTTCCAATGAAAAATTTCAAATGTTCATAAGCCCAAAAAGAGTTCTTAGTAGAACTCTTTTTTTAGTTTTTGCAAGGCAATTGAGGTTAAGTGATTTGCCCAAGATCACACAGCTATGTGATTATTAAGTGCCTGAAGGCAGATTTGAACTCCAAGGCCAGTGCTCTTTTCACTGTGCCATTTAGCTGCCCCCTTGGAAGAACTTTTAAAAAACTTTAGACTTTTAAAAAATCAAGAGAGATTAAGGGGGGAAAAAATTAGAAAATAAATAATTAAGAACAAGTCAAGAAAATTTTTAAAAACATTATAAGAGTGGCACAGTGGATAGAACACTAGCCCTAGAATCAGGAGGACCTGAGTTCAAATACAGGCTCAGAGATTTAATAATTGCCTAGCTGTGTGACCTTGGGCAGTTCACTTAATCCCATTGCCTTAAATTAAAAAAAAACTTAAAATTTAAAAAAATATATAAGAAATCAATTTGAAATAGGGAATCAAAAACATTAGAAAGAAAATAATTCCTTGAAAATTAGTATCAGCAAGGGGAAACTAATGACATTCTAAGATACCAAGAAATCATAAAACAAAATCATAAGACTTAAAAAATATAAGAAAAAGTGAAACAGCTCATCAGAAAAACAAATTCAAACTCTGAAAAATATGATTTAAAAAATTGATAAAATTTTACAAGAAATTATCCAGGAAAATTGATCTGAAGTTCAAAAGCAAGAAAGCAAAGCAGGAATAGAAAAAATCTATTGATCACAACTTGAAAGAGAGTCCAGAAAGAAAATTTACAGGAATATTATAGTCCCATTTCAAACTTGCAGGTTAAGGAGAAAATGTTAGAAGTAACAATATAATCAAATAAAAAGAAAACAATTTAAATAATATGGAGCTACAACAAAGATCACATAAGACTTAGTAACTACTATGCTGAAGGACTGTAGGTCTTAGAATATTATATTCTTAAAAAAATAAAAGAGCTGGGGTTACAACCAATAGCAACTTACCCAGCAAAATTATGCACAATGCTGAATGGAAAAGGACATTTAACAAACTGAAAGACTTTTGGGGTTTTGTGACAAAAATCCCAAAATTTAAGGGAAAATTTGACATATAACATCCAGGAGAAATATAAGGCAAATATTAAAGATCAAATATAAGGGAATCAATAAGGTCAAATTGTTTACTTTTGACAGTTCTTTTATGATTATCATTTATATTTCAGTCATTTGAAAGAAATGCTTCAGATGAGCTGAATATGATGAAGTGATTCTAAAAAAATAAAACTATGTAGGAAGATATAAAGTGGAGAAATTATCTCATACAAATTAGGCATAAAAGGAAAAATTGACCCAGAATAAGCTAATGAGAGAAAGGTGGGTCATGCTAGAACATTACTCTCACTGGGAATGGGTTAAAGAATAACTAGACAGAGATAGATAGATAGATAGATAGATAGATAGATAGATAGATAGATAGATGGATAGATAGATAAAAAGACAGGTCAAACAATAGATCAAGATAGATGCAAGGGGCGGCTAGGTGGCACAGTGGATAAAGCACCAGCCTTGGAGACAGGAGTACCTGGGTTCAAATCCGGTCTCAGACACTTAATAATTACCTAGTTGTGTGGCCTTGGGCAAGCCACTTAACCCCATTTGCCTTGCGAAAACCTAAAAAATAAATAAATAAAAAAGATAGATCCAGAGAGAGGGAGAGGGTATAAATCTTCTAAATTCAGAAAGAAATAAGGGCATGGGGAAAGGAAAAGGGAGAGACTTTTAGAAGGATTGGGTAGATTAAGGAATAGAAGGGCAAGGTGGTGGATGGAAGTAAAACAGAGGAGTGAGGGGAGATAAGGTAAATAGGTAAGAAAGCTAATAATAAAATATAAATGACTGTTTAAAAATTTGAATTCAACAATATTTTACTTTCAGGAAACATAAAAATGAGAAATACACAAAAAAGATAAAATAAATGGCAGAAATAAATTAAGTAAAAAAAGTAGGATAGCAATGATTTTAGACAAAGTTAAAGTTAAAATGGATTAATCAAAAGTGAAAAACAGAAAAACTACACTGCCTGAAATATTATTCAATGTAGCTTTAGATCATTTAAATACCTAGAGAGAGGGGTGGCTAGGTGATACAGTGGATAGAGCACTGGTCCTGGAGTCAGGAGTACCTGAGTTCAAATCAGGCCTCAGACACTTAATAATTACCTAGCTGTGTGGCCTTGGGCAAGCCACTTAACCCCATTGCCTTGCAATAAATAAATAGATAGATAGATAGATAGATAGATAGATAGATAGATAGATAGATGAATGAACGAATAAATAAACAAATGGATGAACAAATAAATAAATAAATAGGTAGATAGATAAATAAAATGTCTAGAGAGTATAAAATACCTGAGTACATACCAACCAAAACAGACACAGAAACTATATGAACATAAGCATAAAATATTTTTATGCAAATAAACGCAGACTTAAATAATTGAAGCAATATTTATTGTTCATCATTAGGTAAAGCCAATATGGTTTTTAAAATGATAATTTTATTTAACTAATCTATTTGTTCAATGTTATTCCAATTAAAAGAAATTTACTGAGAAAAAATAATAAACAAATTTCATTTGGAAGAGCGAAAGGTCAAGAACTTCAAAGAAATCAGAAAAATTATGTAAAGGGAGTAGATTCAGCAGTACTAGACAAACTATATTAAATAGGAGAGCATTGTTAAAGAATAAAAAGGATAATTTTAATTATTTTAAATTCAAATGTTCTTATATAAATGAGACCTATGTGCCATGAATAAAAGGAACACAGAAAATTGGGGGGAAAACTTTCATAGACAATCTCTCAGGGTGTGGTTGAAATATTGTTGTGGTGTAGGAAATGGTTGGTTGACTTAGAAAAACATGTAAAGGCTTGAACCTATGAAAGAAGATGCTATTCACCCTCAGAGAAACAGATAGCAGGTGGAAATAAGCAGAAGACATGTATATGAGTGTGTATATATATACATATAAGTTTATATCTGTAAATAACTAAGTATATGTCTTTGTAAACACACACACACACATACATATATCCATACTTAATTGTAACTTTCTTTAGGGTGAGGGAAGGGGGGGAAAAGTAAGAAGTACACAGCAAGAACAAAACAAAACTAACAAGGAAGCAAAGAAAAGCTGTGCATCTTTTAAAATAATATGTAGAATTTATTATATTGATTTTTATTGAAATGGAAATTTATTGTTTTATATTGAATCTTCTCCTATGGTCTGCTTTGTTCATGGCAATGGTTTTGTTTTTTCTTTTCTCATTTTTTATTTATTTAATTATTTTTAAAATTATATTAAAAAAGCAAAATAAAATAAAATACCTGCCATATATATGTGTGTGTGTGTGTGTGTGTGTGTGTGTGTGTGTGTGTGTGTGTGTGTAATTACATCAGATTCCACACCTCCATAAACATTGTACCTTAAGTGATATCCAATTCCCCATTTCCTCTTCAGAAACAATGAAGAACCTGCACACTTCAGCCTCCCTTTGGATATAAACACTTTCCTATCTGAACAAAAAAGAAGCAAATGAAATTTAGGTTAGTGTGTTTTTTTCACTCTATGAGTTAGCCTAGAAGTAAAATTTAAAGTTTAAAATAATGAGTATAACCTGGAACTCAGTTAAGATGAAACATTCTAAATTTGGGCATGTCCTTCCAACCATTTGAGTCACCCTACAATTTTTGAGAAAAAAAAAATTCAATCTAGCTATGCTCTTTTTCTTCGGAGGCTTGTGAAATGACTTCATTTCTCAAATGAATATGCCATAGTGTTATATGAATTTCTCAATATGATTTCTCTCCAACTTTGGAAGTGGGAGTCAGATTTCTTCACCAATGAGAGCCAAATTTCACTATTAGTAAAAATACTGTGATAAGTGAAAGTACATAAATGGTTTGGAAGCAAGATTCTCTTGTTCCATTTCACTTTGAGTACCAGTATAGATGTATCACTCTTTGATCTAAATCCTGTCTATAATAGTGAAAGGAAACCAAGACTTGCCAGCAAGGATATCTGCTTCATCCATGAATTGGGTACTGAAGAGGATCACACGGTCTGATTTCCTTTCTTTTAGAAGGTTCCATATTTGATGCCTTGAAAAGGGATCCAATCCTGCAGTTGGCTCATCCAATAGCAAGACCTGTAAAAGAAGAACACATATAAAATGATCTTCATGTAAACATTTAAAATGAGTGACATATGAGTTAAATGTCAATAGTACTGTAAAAGTCATTGTGCTTTTCTTTGCATGAGTAAGTTCTTTCAGAAAACAATTCTTAAAATGTATATTTTTAAGCTTCATATAAGTCCTCAGACATTTTCTGGTGGGGAGAAAGGAGATGCTAGGAAATTAAAAACTATAACCCAGTTTTGCAATTATTCCCTTTTTAATCTTTTCTAACCATTAAAAACATTAATTATTACTAATAGTTTCAAATACATCATTCTCAGGTTTTTGAAAGGTTGATAGCACTCACCTGAGGATCTCCTAAAATGGCAATTCCAAAAGATAACTTTCTTTTTTGTCCACCACTTAAATTTATTGCAAGGGTATCTTGAATGTTTTTCATTTCCAGTTGTGTTAAAATTTGCTGTACCTACCCAAGAGAGGAAATTAAATTTAAAAATTCACAATGCTTTAGATAAACAACTTTTTATTTGCTACCTAGTGCATATAAAGGAACTTTTCTAGGACTTCATTTTCTAAATTTTGTACATTTAATAGCTTTTAAATTATAGAACAAGAATAATAATCAATCTAACCAGTTTTCTTATCCTCAATTACCTCTTGCTCCACTTTCTGTGGATGAATCCCTTTTATTTTAGCAAATAGTCTGAGATTTTCTCTTGCAGTAAGAAAGTCAAGTTGAACATTACATTGTGGACAAACACCAATGATCTTCCTAATTTTTTCCAAATCATTCATTTCAGAGAGTTTTTTATTATAGATGGTAGCTGAACCTAAAAACATAAGTTAAAGTATGTTAATATCTAGATGACAATGTATTGGATAAAGTTTAGTCTATTACAAATTGTAACTGAACCTAAAATGAGAAGTTAAAAACAAGTTAATAGCTGGATGACAACATACTTTGTTTTACTTTGTGTTTAGCCTGTAATCAATTGAAAATGATGAATCAATTTTCAAAGCATATTAAATAACAGATTTTTAAAAGGTGAAATATTTTACAAATAATTATAATTACCACATTGATGCAAAACCATATTTATGCAAATGTTTATTTTCATCAAAAATAATACCTGCTGACTGAAGATAATTATTGTCAAGGAATTTTAAAATAAGAAACACATTTTCCCCCAATTGAAGCTTGCATAATTCAGTGCATAAAAGTGCAATAGAGAAATTTCTAAAATACATTCTGGCAAGCATCTACTTTGAGAGAATGCTATCATTAATTCCTGCATGATCTATTGATTTATCTATCATTCTGCATTTTGGAAATATTTCTCTCACCTTCCGTTGGAACAGATAATCCACTAAGAATATTTAACAGAGTTGATTTCCCAGCTCCACTGTGACCAAGTATTGCAGTGATCTGGCCTTCATAGATATCCAATAGTAAACCTGAAGTTAAAAGAGAAAAATCTACCATTTATGAGATGTTAGAACTAGACATAGAATTCTGTGGCTTCCAGGTCACTAGGCATTAGCTAAGGTAGGGAGAGGGAAATGTGGAAGAAAAAAGGAGATAAAGGAATTTGGAATATAGCAACCCATACTGACTCTATATTTCTGATATCCTCTTTTTGTTTTATTTTGTTTTTATTTTAACAATAGAACAAAGTTAGTATGCATGGACTTTACTAGCTATGTGACCCTGGGAAAACCATTATAACTCTATCTGCTTCAGTTTCCTTATCATTAAATATTTGCCTTCTATTTTAGTTGTGAGTATATAATAAAAACTTTTATTAAATAGTAATTCTTTGTCAATGTTATACTTTGTAGTCTTTTATGCTTTTAGTATATCTTCTGTGAAGAAGAAATCAATTTAGTAATCATTCAGTCATCTTCAATTCTCTGTGATCCCATGAGTCATAGCATTTCAAGCTTTTCTGTTCTCAACTATCTCTAAAAGTCTCTCCAAGTTCATATTCATTGTTTTTGTGACACCCTCTATCCACTTCATCTTCTGTCATCTCCTTTACATGCCTTCATTCTTTCCCACTGTCAGGGTCTTTTCCAATGAATCCTGTCTTCTCATTACTTAATGAGCCAAAATATTTAAGCTTCAATAGCCCCAAACTTCATCTACATTGTACACTGAATATTTTTATAGTCCCTTTTTGGTATGCCCTTAACATAAGATAAATAAAACTTTTAAGTGATATTCCTCAGGGCTTTGTTGAAAAGGAAAAAAAAGTAGAATCTAGATAAGAAAAAGATCCTTAGTCCTATCTTTGGCAGGCAGGTTCCCATAACACTGCTCCCAATGTCCATTTGAGTCTGTTGTAGGTAGTTACTAGCCCTCTTGGTCCATCCCAAATCTATTGTAACAATATACATTTATTTGGGCAAGTTACACTTGAAAGATTCCAGATATTTTCATTTTAAATTTTCAACTTATATCATTGTTATCCTCATTTCTTTTCTATTCCCCACACCAACCTTTTAATCCACATTCAATCAGTTGCCACTTTTCCATGCCCCATTCCAATTTATACAGCGGTCTCTCATCATGTCATCTCCATGTTCAAGAAGCTTACGCCTTACTCCCCAACACCTGCTTTTCGATCCAATCATGCTGATCTCCTGACTGTTTCAAAAACAACACTTCATCTCTTGGGTCCAGGCATTCTCTCTAGTGTTCATGAAACCTAGCATGCTCTCATTCTTCCATTCCAATTTACTGACCTCCCTGGTTTCCTTTGAGTCCCAGCTAAAATCTCTCTTCCCTTTCCCTAATCCTCTTAATTCCAGTGCCTCTCCCTGCTATTTATTTACTATTTATCTTGTATCTAGCTTGCTTTGTATATATTGGTCTGTATGTTTTCTCCCCCCATTAGATTAATCTCCTTGAAGGCAGAGAATGAATTCTGCCTTTTTTTAATATCTTATTTTTAGTTCAGTAATTGGCAAGTACTGATATTTAGTACTTGCCAGTAAATGTTTGTTTAGTAAATGTTTATTGAATTGAAATCTGTTACCTTTAAGATAAAATACAAACTCTTTTAGTTGGAAGTTTAAAGCCTTTCACTATTGATCTCCAAGCTATCTTTATTATTGATGTCCCTTTTGCACAATACATTTCAGTTGTTAACCCAATTTTAATTTCCAACAAACCACCTTCCATCTCCTGCC
The DNA here is from genome assembly GCF_037893015.1 of Macrotis lagotis. NCBI lineage: Eukaryota > Metazoa > Chordata > Mammalia > Peramelemorphia > Peramelidae > Macrotis > Macrotis lagotis. The sequence continues at coordinate 213,856,336 of NC_133659.1, read as the reverse complement.
TACATACCAGTGTACAAGCTTTCAAAATAATGGGAATGCCCAGTCTTTCAGCTCTGCCTTTTGGAATCCCAAACTTTCTTCAAAGTTGACCAAAAATCGATGTGATAAATGTGATATAAGCACCCACCCCACCAGTTGTTAAGTTCATTCTCTGATAACCAAACTAATTCCTGTCTCTTTATTTTGTGTATAAGCCCTTAGGGGCAAAACAATGTTGTTTTTGTTTTTTGTACCTCTAGCTTAAATGTCCTGAATGTAGAGGTGATTCCATCAATATTTGCTGAATTGAAATGAAAGGGAATTTTACTTTTGTTTTCTTCTCATTGGCATGTGGTATAGTATAGTAGATATACCAACAGACCTGGAGTTAGAAAGCCCTGAGTTCAAATCTAATTTCAGTCATTTATTAGCTGTGTGACCCTGAACAAGTCTCTTTGCCTCTTTTTGCTTCAATTTCCTCATCCATAAAATGATTATAATAATAGTACCTATTTTGCAGGATTACTGTAAGAATCAAATAGATAACACTTATAAATCTCTTAGTATAATGATTGGTATATAATGATACATATGTATTTATGAAGTACTCTATACAAATTAGTTGTTATAATAAATTTTATATATCATATCTATATTATATATAAATTGTATCTATTAATTAAATATATAAATATGCATTTTACATAATAATGGTGATAAGCATTTATATAGCAATATAAGGCTTACAATGTACATATATTATTTCATTTGATCCTCACAACAACTCTAAGAGGTAGATGATATTATTATCCCTATTTTATAGATGGAGAAATTGAATCAGACAGAGGTTATTTACCTAATCCATGCTCACAAAGCTAATAAGTGTCTGAGGCAGTATGCATAAAAGCTATGCTCTTGCCAGAAGATATAAACCCCAAAGGAGTTGTTCAGGCATTCCTAACTCCAAGATTAATTGATTATAAACTCTAGATTAATTAGACTATAAGCTATGCCATCTAGTTGTCAGTAATAAGTTAGTAAGTGAATAAAAGTACTTTAGACAAACTATCCCACAATTCAAAAGAAAAAAGAAGACAATTGGGTGAAAGGACAGCTTTAAGATTATAGAATAATTCTATGGTTCTGTGAAGTCCCTGGAAATCTAAAAAGGTTTAGAATTTCATATCCTACTTAAGTCTCATGTTTCAGAGATAAGCATAAAAATGTTCTTTTTCTGAAAATAACAAGTTGTTATACTTCATTAAGAAGATAAAAATCTATATAATAAGTTGGAATGTGTAATAATTTGGGGGGTGCTGCACTATCACCAAGAGAAAAATTTAATCCACATTAAGGGATCAACTTTTAATATAGCACTATATATAATATATATATATATATATATATAAAATGTAATTTTGCTCTTTACCTTTCAAAGCTTCTATTTTTTCAGGTTTCCCTTTATATTCTTTTTGAATGTTTCTAATTCTGAAAGAAAAGTGAGCCATGTTTCAGAATTACATAGAATATACTAATTAAAAACTTGAATAAAGAATAATGTGATTCAGAGGTAACGAAGACATAGGTGTAATAAACAAAAGTTGTACTACTAAAATGTATTTTGAGGATTCTGCAATAAGGTTTCCAAATTCCAAAATTAGTGGCACTTCCCCTCCCCAAAGAAAAATTCAATAAAATATACACATGATACAATTTTAATTTTAATCTGTAATAAAGAATTGAAAACTGATGGGATATCCATTAATTGGGGAATGGCTGAAAAGTAACCTGACCTCAAACACTTAACAATTACCTAGCTATGTGATCTTAGACAAGTCACTTAACACCATTGTCTTGCAAAAACAAAACAAGAAAGAAGAAAAAGAAAGAGAAAGAAAGAAAGAAAGAAAGAAAGAAAGAAAGAAAGAAGAAAGAAATTAATGCTCTCAGAAAACTTACATGAACTAATATTGAATGAAATGAGCAGAACCAGGAAAACATTGTATATATTAACAGAAGAATTGTTCAATAATCGACAAGGAATGACAGATATTCTTAGGAATACAATGATCCAAAACAATTCTGAAGGACTTATGATGAAAAATTCTATCTATCTTGAGACAAAGAACTGATATAATCTGAATACAGTTTGAGGTATACTTTTTTTTTGCTTTATTTTTCTTGGGTTTTGTGTTTTTTTTTTCACAGTATGGCTAGCATGGAGATATGTTTTGCATGCTTGCACATGTATAACATCAAATTAGCTATTTTGTCAATGAGAGGGTAAAAAAAGGAAAGAGAATTTGAACTCAAATTTTTTTTTAAAAAAAATGTCAAAATTGCTTAAATATAATTTGGGGAAAATATTAAATTATAATTATTTAATTAAATTTTTTAATCTTTATCATTAACATTTTCTCCATTACTTTCTCAAGTCTAAATAAACAATAAATTGATCCCTGATTTGTAACATTTGCTGATTTCTTAGATGCAAATATTCACTGGTTCTCCTAAGCTTTTTCTAGGTAACTTCAGCATAATCATGAAAGAATGGTCTTATCCAAAGATGAAATTCTCTTCACCTCAAAGGTCCTTGACTAATTCTTTTGGAGGTGAAGGTTCATTCTTGTCCATCTAGAAATCTGCACTAGTTATAAATGAAGATAAAACCATCTGGATTCATTCAAAGAATGCTTCCCCTTTGGATTTCACTTGTTTTTATCATGGGGTAGATTATCACAACCCCATCAGCAATGCATCAATATCCCAATCCTCCCACAACCTCACCAGCATTGATCATTTCCCCTTTTTCTCGTCTTAGCCAATCTGACAGGTGTGAGGTGATACCTCATTGTGGTTTTAAATTGCATTTCTCTAATCAATAATTATTTGGAGTATTTTTTTCATATGATTATGTATAGCTTTAATTCCTTCATTTGAAAACACTCTGTTCATATCCTTTGACCATTTATCACTTGGGGAATGACTTGTAACCTTATATATTTGATGCAATTCTCTATATATTTTAGAAATGAGACCTTTATCAGAACTTCTAGTTGTGAAGATTGTTTCCTGGCTTTCTGCTTTCCTTCTAGTTTTGACTGCATTCATTGATTTTTATTAGTGAAAAACCTTTTTAATTTAATACAGTCAAAATCATTTTGCAGTTTATAATACTCTAATTCTTATTTGGTCATAAATTTATCCCCTTTCCATAGATCTGATAGAATATTTCTTGGTCTATTAATTTATCTATGGGGTCACCCTTTATGTCCAAGTCCTGTAGCCATTTTGACCTTATTTTGGTACAGGGTATGAGATGTGGGTCTATGCCTAGCTTTTACCATACTATTTTCCAACTTTGCCAACAATTTTTGTCAAATAGTTCTTATCCCAGAAGCTGTCTTTGGGTTTCTCAAATAGTAGTAGATTGCTATAGTTTCTTTTGAACCTATCCTAATCCACTGATCCATTACTCTATTTTGTAACCAGTACCAGGTACTTTTGATGACTGCCACTTATGGTATAACTTTAGATGTGGTAGAGCTAGGCACCTTCTTGTACTTTTTTTTCAAATGAGATTAGGAAATCGTCACCAGTTCCCTTGCTATTCTTGACCTTTTGTTGCACCAGGCGAATTTTGTTACTATTTTTTCTAGCTCAGTAAAGTAATTGTTTGGCAGTTTGATTGGCATGGCACTGAATAAGTAATTTAATCTGGTTAGAATTGTCATTTTTATTATATTAGCTCAACCTAACCATGAGCAATTGATATTTTCCCAATTATTTAGATCTGACTTTATTTGGGTGAGAAGTGCTTTATAATTGTGTTCATATAGTTTATGGGTTTGTCTTGGGAGGCAGATTCCCAAATATTTAATATTATCTTTAGTTATTTTAAATGGAATTTCTCTTTCTATCTCTTGTTCTTGAGCTTTGTTGTTCATATATAGAAATGCTGATGATTTATGTGGGTTAATTTTATATCCTGCTACTTTGCTGAATTTGTTAATTATTTCAAGAAGTTTTGTAGATCATTTATAAAAATACCCAAAGAAACTGTTACCAGAAACAATTTCTGGGGACTCAACTGATATAGATATGACTGCAATATGTTCTTCACCTTTATTTCTTTTACACTCCCATCTCAAAAAAGAAAAAAAGAAATACTTAGAGAAGAGAAAAGAGAAAAAAGTAACTTTAGAAAAAAAATAGAAGATTGAGTAGGAAAGAAGTGGGAGCAAAAGAAAAGGAGAACCAAAGTAAAAGAAAAATTGAATAGAAAGAAAATGGACAATATAAGTTGTGCTTGGAATTATTATACAGATGTAATAAATTTAAAAGTTGAAAAACAAACATTTTATATAATTTTTCTTTGAAATGGGGGTGGGAAAGGACCAAGTATGCTGTCAGGAAAGCAATTCAGAGGAAAAATATAGCATGGATACTTCAAGATTTCACTTTGAAGTGGCTGTAATGCACTGGTTAGCTTGTTAGCCTGGGGTATTAATTTGTATGTTTGAAAAATTGGTTACCTGATGGCTTCTTTTCCATGAAATTCTGATGATATTGGTTCAAAAGAGTCAGAGTAATACTCAGGGATGGTTTCATTCTCCAGAACCTCATGAACAGGCTTTTGGGTTTGGAACCAAAATAAAGACTTAAGGAAAAACAAGGGAGATCGTCGACGTCCATATCCATCTAATAGGGACAGAATCAAATATTGGCTGTGTCAGATCACAATAATTAAAACAATCTGTCCTAAGGTAGCATATTTTGATCTCTCACATCTCATAACATAATTTTTTTACTATTCTTTTCCATATATCCCTTAGGATAACTGGTGGTACTGTGGATCTCTAGCTGGATCTGGAGTCAAGAGTACCTGAGTTCAAACCTGATCTCAGACAGCTACTAGCTATGTGATCCTGGACAAGTCACTTAACCTTGTTTCTCTCAGTTTTCTCATCTATAAAATGAACCTGGATTCCAGGGGGGGCGGAGCCAAGATGGCAACATGAAGGGATTGAGTCTTAGGAGCTCTCTGATAAAAACTCATAAACTAAGGACTCTAACTAAACTTTCGAGAGACAGAACCCACAAAGGGACCCAGTAAGGCAGTTCTCCTACTCAAGGAAACCTGGAAAAGAGCAGAAAGGCTCTGCTCCCTGGGTCAGAGGGGTGGCCCGCCAGAAGGGTGGCCCACCAGAGCCAAAGAACTTCAGTCTCCTGGAGACAGCCCCAGGGCGCTGGGAGCCAAGGCTCACAGCAGCGGGGGAGTCTCCTGAGCTGCACCCCGGGGAGCACCGGCACAAAGTGGGGGAACAGCGGGGGACCTCTGCCAGAGCAAGCACATGGAGCCCAGCCCTCAGGGCACAGAGCCAGCAGCTTGGTCTTTGGCAGCCCAAATCCAGGAAACAGAAACAGGCAGAGCAGGTAAGCAGGAGCCCCCCAGGGCATGAGCCCATTGAGCTGAGGGAGGGGAGTGAAGAGAGACTGCAGAGTTCAGTCCTCTGCCTCTGGAACAGGACTCTGGGGCTGTGACCACATTCAGATCCTGATCCCAGTCTAGGCCCCCCCATAGAACAACAGGGCCCCCCCACCTCGGCCCCGTGGCAGAGGGGGTGCTTATGGTCATTCACAGACCAGGAAGGAGGACAGAGCCTCAACACTGAGACCCTTGTGGGAGTGTCCCAAAAGCTCAGGAAGCACCCCCAAAAAACAGGCTTAGGCTGGGAAAATGAACAAGCAAAGAAATAAGAGGAAGACCATTGAGGAATATTTTGCAAATGAGCCCAAGAATGATCAAAATACTCAGTCTGAAGATGAGGAAGCACAAACTCCTGCATCTAAAGACTCCAAGAAAAACAGAAATTGGGCTCAGGCTATGATAGAGCTCAAAAAAGACTTTGAAAATCAAATGAGGGAGTTAGAAGGAAAACTGGGAAAAGAAAGGAGAGAGATGCAGGAAAAACATGAAAATGAAGTCAGCAGCTTAGTCAAGGAAATCCAAAAAAATGCTGAAGATAATAGCATGCTAAAAACCAGCTTAGGTCAAATGGATAAAACAGTTCGAAAAGTTATTGAGGAGAAGAATGCTTTAAAAAGCAAAATTGGCCAGATGGAAAAAGAGATAAGAAAACTCTCTGAGGAGAATAAATCCTTCAGACAAAGAATAGAATTCAGGGAGATTGATGAATTTACCAGAAATCAGGAATCAATACTTCAAAACAAAAAAATTAAAAATTAGAAGAAAATGTGAAATATCTCATTGAAAAAACAACTGATATGGAAAACAGACTTAGGAAAGATAATTTGAAAATTATTGGAATACCTGAAAGTCATGATCAGGAAAGGAGCCTTGACATCATTTTCAAAGAATTACTACAGGAAAATTGCCCTGATATTCTAGAAGCAGAGGGCAAAATAGAAATGGAGAGAATCCACCAATCCTCCCCCTACGAAAGAGATCCCAAAAAACCAACCCCTAGGAATATTATAGCCAAGTTCCGGAACTCCCAAGTCAAAGAGAAAATATTACAAGCAGCCAGAAGGACACAGTTCAAATATCGTGGAGCTGCAGTCAGGATCACACAGGACTTAGCAGCAGCTACATTGGAAGCTCCTAGGGCTTGGAATACAATATACCAGAAGGCAAAAGAGCTTAGAATGCAGCCAAGAATGAATTACCCAGCAAGGCTGAATGTCCTCTTCCAGGGAAAAAGATGGACTTTCAATGAACCAGGGGAATTTCAAAGGTTCCTTTTGGAATGGCCAGAGCTGAACAGAAGGTTTGATCTTCAGATACAGGACTCAGGTGAAGCATGGAGATTGGAGGAGAGGGGGGAAATATGAGGGACTTAATGAGGATGAACTGCATTATAGAAAAATGATACTGATAATATTCATATGAACCATCTCAGTTAATAGAGCAGGTAGAGGAAGCTTTGATAGTTGAAGCACAGGAGAAAGCTGAATTCGAAGATAAAATATGGTGTAAAAATGGAGTCAATAGGAAAAAAAGGGAAATGGAATGGGAGAAAGAAAAAGGAGAGGGGGAATAGTCCAAGCTATTTCACATAATGAGATTTTTTTTTATTACAATGAGCTATTGCAATGATATGGAAGTGGGGAGGCAAGGGGGAATGAGGGAACCTTTGCTCTCATCAGAGATGGCTAGGAGAGGAAACAGCAAATATACTCAATGGGGTATAGACAACTGGAGTAAGAAGGAGGGGAGGAGCAGGGGGAAGGGGTGGGGATGTGAATAAGGGAGGAGAGGATGGACCATGGGGGGACAGTGGTCAGATATAACACATTTTCTTTTTTTACTTCTTGCAAGGGGCTGGGATTGGATGGCCTGCCCAGGACCATAGGGCCAGGTGGATTCTGGGCCTAAGGGGTGGTATGGGGACTCAGGGCTTCTTGGCCCCAGGACCAGGGATCTGTCTGCTGCACCACTCAGCTACCCTACAACAGAGTCAGAGTGAAAGGAGAGAGAAAAATATAGTACATGGTAGTGGAGAAATAAGAAAGGAGGGAGTTGCTATCAGCAATGGCAATGTTGGAAAAATATGGAAGTAATTTTTGTGATGGACTTATCATAAAGAATGTGATCCACTCACGACAGAGTTGATGGTGTTGGAACAAAGACTGAAGCACATTTTTTCTTATTATTATTTGGGGGAGGGTGCAGGGCAAGTGGGGCTGGGTGGCCTGCCTGGAGCCACATAGCAGAATGATCTTTGGGTGTCTGAGGCTGGATTCAGACCCAGGTGCTCCTGGCTCAAGGGCCAATGCTCTGTCTGCCACCCAGCCACCACTACTATTATTACTGTTTTATTTTATTTTGGGTCGTTTTTTTTCTTTCTTCTTTTTGGTTTTTGCAGGGCAGTGGGGATCGAGTGTCTTGCATGTCACATGGCTGGGGGATTATTGGGTTTACGAGGCTGGATATGGACTTGGGTGCTTGTGGCTCCAGGGCTGGTGCTTCATTCTTTGTGCCACCTGGCCATACCTACAATTATTACTATAATTTTTTTTAATTTTAATTTTTTTCTCTCCCCTTTACTTTTTTGCCCAAACAAGTCTATCTATATTCATGGGGGGAGGGGTATTTTGTTTACTTGTAAACAAGTATATTTTATTAATGTAAAAAAAAATTTGTACAAAATGAGAATAAAAAAACATTAAATAAAAAAATAAAAAAATAAAAATAAAATGAACCAGAAAAAGAAATGGCAAAATTACTCCAGTATTGCCAATAACATCCCAAATGGGATCACGAATCAGATATAACTGAAACAACTGGTTTTAAGTGTCCTTGAACAAATTAATTCCCAAACAGAGGGGAAGAAGGAAGAGGAAATCAGATAAATATTAAATATGATGGGTATGCTGATAAGTAGCAATGCATATTTCCTTAATATGCTTATCAAAGTCGAATTGAAGTGATCCAAGAAGAGCATATTTTAAGCATTAAGAATTTCTTCCACTTAAGATTTTCACTCTTAAGAAAGTTGTAAAAGTTGAATTTAGATCACATTTACAAGAAGAAAAGAAAAAAAGGGGGGTAATTATAAAATATATATATATTTAAAATAAGCCAGAAAACATAGAGAAGATGTAAAAAACAAAAGGTTCAAAGTGTTAAGCTTGAGAGAATTTTTTGCCTTTAAAATTAATATTGAAAATATAAGCATGATCGATGGGTGATAAGAATTCCTTTTGAAAGGAAGAGAATCATAAAATCAGAATTTTTAAAGCTAAATGCAATTTTAAAATTTATTTATTTTGAATTTTACAATATTTCCCCAATCTCACTTCCTTCCCCTCACCCCCCACCCACAGAAGACAATCTGTTAGTCTTTACACTGTTTCCATGGTAAACATTGAGCTGAATTGAATGTGATGAGAGAGAAATCATATTCTTAAGCAGTATAAGAGATAGCAAAATTACATAATAAGATAATGCTTTAAATGCAGTTTCAAAGATAACTTAATATGATTTCTTTACTGAGGAAACTGAGGCTGAAAATGAAAAGGATTTGACCAAAGAAAATAAAGGAAACAGGAAAAAAGGGAATATCTGAGGGATCTGGAACTTGTCAGAAAATAAGGTTGAAATTCCTCAAGAAATTTCTGTCACCAATGTTCCTGTTTACATATGGGCCCTGCCAATAGGATGCCCCGTTCTGTTGATGGATATTTTTAGGCTCTAGAGAAGGCAGCTTCTAACAAATTTCAAAGTCCCTTAATGTAAGGATCTGAGGGCAAAAATCTTAAAGGATGAGAAAGTGTAATGCTTATTGCCTTCAATCAATGGAAAGAATAAACATATCACTGAGGCGATTGATCCACTGAAGTATAGTGAGTTAATCAAGGGAATTTCTTTGATGAATTCAGCTTAATCAGTTTAGAGGGCAATGATCTTTTGTAACATTTGATTAACATCTCTCCAGGCTTAGATGGGATGTGCTTCTGGCACTTTGTTAAGAAGACAAAACTAGAGTTGCCTGACAGCCTTTTACTTTGGCTTAATCTATTAATATTCACCAAGGATTCTTAAATTGCTTTCCCTTTCTACTCTTTTCTAATAGAGTGCTTCAGATAAAGGGGAAAGGCCTCATCCCATTCTCAACATCACCACCAGGATTAATGAACAGCTTGAGATAGAATCACATAGAAGTTTCTTTTGCTTATCTGAACCTAAGAGGAGAGTTCCTGGACATGTTTTTGCTTTTCTTCTTCCTCCTTCCTATCATTCCCACTGTTATTTCAAGTAGAAACCAAAGACTTAAAAATGAATTCTTGGGGGTGGCTAGGTGGATCAGTGAATAGAGCAATGTGGATAGAAAAACAAACAAACAAACAAAAAAGAATGAATTCTTGCAACCTAAGAAATGAGTGCAGTTGTAGAAGGGGTTGAATTTCCTAGAAGAATACATATATATTAATACCCATGTGACCCTAGAGAGAAATTAAAGGGAAATTTCATTCCTAAACCCCTTCTTTTAATTAGAGGATGAGAATTTCATGAACACAATTCTAGAATCCAGTTTTCTAACTAGGAAAGGGAACTTTCTTTTTTTTTTGGATACTTATTTTATTATTTTTATTTTTTGTTTTTTTGCAAGGCAATGGGGTTAAGTCACTTGCCCAAGATCAAACAGAAAGGTAATTATCAAACATTTGAGGCTGAATTTGAACTCAAGTCCTCCTGACTCCAGGGCCAGGCTCCATCCACTAAGCCAAGCCACCTAATTACCCCCTGAAAGGGAACTTTCTTAAGCAGTACCAGTCTTGACATTTGAAAGTTTATTTATCCAGATAAGGGAAATTTTCTGAGTAGTTTAAGAGGATCTCTAATGAGCCCTCTGCAGCAGAAGGGACAATAAGACACTAAAGACATTATATTGGGGAGCAAAGGTGAATTATTCAGATAGTGCAGTTCAAATGAAAAAGAAATTACCTGTACAGAAATATAATAGAGTATTTTCCTTTCAAATAGAGATCTCTTTTACAGGAAGGTCAAACCAAGGACAGAACTGATTATAAAATTCTAAATGACAGGATGGAATTTTGACTTGGGGAAATAATTTTGGATCTTGGAAGAGAGAGGAATTCATCAAAATATCAGTGTGTTTCCCAATTAGCAATCTCATACTTATGTGCCTTCTGTAGGGAGCTTTAACCATAAGTTGTGCTTAGTTTGGAATATAATAGAAGACTGAGTTGAGTGTTTATAGCTATTGAGAATCATTTGCTTTTTATATGTATTTACTCCATGAATCCCATAAATCTCTACATTTTTTGTGAGGTAGATGTAATAAAGTCAATCTTATAGTCTACACTACAGAAAGGCTAAACACAAGCCATATCTGGAGATTTCCCAAAGTGAAGACTGAGTAGGAAACATAATAAGTCATAGAGACATACTAATCTTTTAGACAATGGCTTCTTCACCTTTTCTGTGTGTCATGGACTCCTTTGGCAGTTTGATGAAGCCTATGACTCCCTTCCCAGAATAAAGTTTTGAAATAAATAAAACAAAATACATAGAATGACAAAAGAAATTAATTTATAATTAAAATAGTTATCAAATTTTTTTAAAAAATAAGTTTGTAAAATTCAGGCGAAGAACCCCTGTTTTAAGGTCAACTCCCCAAGATTGAACTAATTTCATATATGCCAGAGTATTTGGTTATTGGAGTAAACTGTTATTAAATTGCTATTCCTATGGACCAACTTTAGAAGATAGCTCTGATACATTTGTTTATGAAGGATGGAGAGCTAAGCATATATAATAAATGCAAAATTATTCTAGATTTTTATTAGTTTCGGGCTTCAGTGGTAAATAAAGAAAAGGGAATAATTTTGATCAAACCATGTACCTACAAAGTTAGAGGCATATAGAGAATAGAACAGTAGACTTGAGTGGATAGAGCTGACATTACAATAATCAGCAAGATTCATCTTCATAATTTCAAATCTACTAGCTTCAGGTACTTCCCAGCTGTGTGACCCTGGGCAAATCATTTAACCTTATTTCCCTCAGTGCTTCATCTCTACAAAGAACTGGAGTAAAAATGTCATACAACTACAGTACCTTTCCCAGGAAAATCCTAAATGGGGTCACAAAGAATTGTATGCAACAGTATACTTGAATGAGGAAAAATTGTATTGCAAAGTCTTGATTTCATTATTACCTGAATCAGGTTGTTTAAAGGATCTAAGCCGCAGTTTCATTACTTATTCAATGATGTAAAAATTTTTGCTCTACCTGCCTTGTTGTTAGGATCAATGTGATAATATGTATGAAAATGCTGTGTAAATTTACTTATCTTTAGTTTTTTTTGCAAGGCAAAAGGGGTTAAGTGGCTTGCCCAAGGCCACACAGCTAGGTAATTAAGTTGTCTGAGGTGACATTTGAACTCAGGTCCTCCTGACTCCAGGGCCAGTGCTCTATCCACTATGCCACCTAGGTGCCCCAGATTTACTTCTCTTACATAACTTCTACAGCTCTTATTTTTAGAAGTACAATTTTCTTTATAACTTTTTTTTGCAAGACAGTGGGGTTAAGTGACTTGCCCAAGGTCACATAGCTAGGTAATTATTATGTGTCTGAGACCGGATTTGAACTCAGATCATTCTGACTCCGAGACCTGTGCTCTATCCACTATGCCACCTAGCTGCCCCCTAGAAGTACATTTAACCTTGAAAATTTTTTGATCTATTAGTAGAATATTGTAGAACTTGGAGAGATTTGAACCAATCCCTTTGATTTACAGATTAGAAAACTATGGCTCCAAAAGGTAAAGCAACTTTTCTGGCAGAGCCAGAACTAGTGTGGAGGTGGTCTAACTATTGATAATACCTTCCCCTCAAAAGTGACCTTGGACTCAATATCTATATGTCTTGTATAGTTTTCTTTTCCACAACATGACTTTCATTGTGATTTCATTATCATTGGTCAGCATAAGAAATTAGATGGGAATTGGGGGGGGGGGGGGTTGTGGAGCCACAAACAACATTAGAAAGTCAGAAGTTGACAAGAAGTCTATGACCAAATACCCCAAATATTATGTTAAGGTATCATAAATACCCCATAAAATAAGAGAAAAAAAATTAGACGACTTCTCTGGAACAAAGGGAGGACAAAGAAATTTTACTTAAATTTTCCAAATTGTGGCAGCAAAGCACCCCTCCCACAAAGTGGAAAGGATAATTGTACTTATGTTTATATGCATAAATTGAATCCCTTAACAGATTTTAAGTTCTTTGAGGGCAGGAACTATTTTGTTCTCCCTTTTACCCAGACAATGCCTGCTATATAGGGCCACTTAACGAATGATTATTGATTAATTGATTGATGAATTATTTGATACTTCAGTTGATCTGTGATGTGTTCACAAAAGACATGACAGTCAAATATAAATTCTAATATGTTCAACTATTCTGAACATTTTGTTAGTATAGTCATGTTAATATAGAATGTTTATTTTCTAAAGCCAATTCAAACTAAGTAGAGAAACATTTTAGCCATGGCAATGCATTATCATCATCATCATCATTATTATTATTGATGATAATAAATGTGTGAAATAATAAATGTGTTATAACCAGTGTGGAATGACGGAAAAAAGGTAAGGCTTAGAAGTCCAAGAACTTCTTTGACACTAGATATAAAGTTATAACAGACAAGTTATTTAGCCTCTCAATGAGGCAAGTCAGTCTACATTGGTGGAAGAAGTCTTGTCCAGATCTACAGTGGAGCTCAGGGAAAGGAAGCCTTGCCTTTTATTCCTGGTTCTCTCCCCCTGCTCTACTGTACTCTAAAATCTAGAAAATGATGGGGAAATGTAGGCTAATAGTAGATTGTAAAGGATCTTGAATGTTAGAAAAAGAAAATGATAAACAATGGAAAACTATTAAAAGCTTTTGAATGAAACAATAGTGGCCCAAATAATCAGAGCTTTGTAATTAGCAAATTACACAAATAATCATCAATGGGAAGCAAGCACTGGGGAGTGGAAAGATGAGAGAATGGAAAATTATTTAGAAGATATTGCAGTAGTTCAGGTGATGAATTATGAGGAGCTGAATTTGCAACAGAAGTGGAAAAGAGAAAACTAGGAGAGAGATATTAACTGAATTATGACTCACAGATGTTATCAAGTATTTATATTTGGGAAGTGAAGGAGCAGGAAGAATCAAAAGTGACTCTAAGATCTTCATCACAGACAACTAGATGAATGGTGGTACCGTGAACAGAAAAAACATTGAGAGGAGGAATTTTTAAAGTTAAAAAAAAGGCTTGAGATTTAGACATGTTGGGTCTAAGAAACAAGCAGAGAATCTAAATGGAAGATTCCAGTAATAATAATAATAATAGCAATAATAACTAGAATTTGTTTACAAAGCACTTTACAAATATTATCTTATTTTTCCTTCACAGGAATTTGAGGGGGTAGATATAATTGTCTTCATTTTACAGATGAGAAAACTAAGAGAAATAGAGGTTAAATGACTTGAACAGGGTCACACAACTATAGGACTAGGTTTGAAATAAATTCTTCTCAACTCCAGATTTAGTACTCTAGCCATGGTACCACTTAACTACTTTGGCATAATTCATTTTTTAATAAACAAAAAGTTAAACTATATGACTAAATTTCAGAAAACCCTCTCTTTTATTGATTTAGGAGAATGTTTCTTTGCTTTAAAATATGGCTAATTTCACTATGAAAGCACATCACCTCCAGGAGACTTGTTTATAGAGGCATTTATTTTATTAGACAACTATAAATGAATCCCATATACTCTCTAATGTAAAAAAAAATTCCATGATTAAGTTGTTAAGTTGTTTTTTTTAGTTACTTGGTTAAAAATAAATAAATATATATATACATATATATATGTATATATATAATATGCTAGGTATTCTGCATAATATGATCCATTTTTCAATGTAGAAAATGCTGATTTTCTATTTTATTTCTATATTTTTATGTATTTACTACCTTTGTCAGTCATTTGATCTCCCTGAGCTTCAGTGTCCTGATCTATAAAATGAAGGTTTAATCCTTTAAAGTAGTCTATCAATACAAAAAAATTCCAAGGTTGAAAGACTTCTTTTTTTAAAAATTTATTTATTTAGGGCAATGGGGTTAAGTGATAGCTAGGCAACTATTAAGTGTCTGAGGTCACATTTGAACCCAGGTCCTCCTGACTCCAGGGCTGGTGCTTTATCCACTGTGCAACTAACTGCCCCTGGTTAAAAGACTTCTAAAGATATATTTCTAAAAAGAAGGCACTGCAGGGGCTATTTATGAAGATGCACAGGGTAGAAATTCTGAAAAAATGGTGGAATGGAAATTAAGATTGGAGCTTTTAAAAAAACATTTATAAAATGCATTTTGCCTTTTGTAGTGGTATTTAGCTCGCTATTTACTAATTTTTAGGTGTATTGAATTGTAAGAAAGCATGAAGTAAGTAGGTTTGAAGAAAATTTTAGAAAAATTAAACTTTAGAAAGATACATGGGGACAGGTAGGTATATCAGGGGATAAAGTGCTAGGTCTAGAGTCAGGAACATCTGAGCTCAAATCCAGTCTCAGATACCTTATAGTCAGTCATATGACCTGGGCAAGTCACTTAATCCCACTTGTCTCTTAAAAATTTTTTAAAGAAAGATGCAGGCCACAATGGTGGAGAGAAGACTGGCACAGTGCTAAGTACTCTTGGTTTCCCCTCAAAAAATAACCCAAAATAAACCTCTTAACAGAAATTCAAGCACCAAAACCCAGAAAAAGAAGCTAGGAAAAGAATACCTACCAACAAGGTCTGTCTCAGGGGACTGGGGGGTGAACCAGGAACAGAGAGGAAAGGACAGGTGCAGGGACAGCAGTGGGGTGAAAAACAGAGGACACCTTAGCCAAAGAGGCTTTGGTGAATGGAGGGTTCAAGGACCAACTAAAGCCGCAGAATTTTTGGCTGGGGGAGAGGAGGTCTGGGGAGTCTCAGTCAATGGGAAGATGAGTTCCAGCACAGAGAGTTGCACAGTATGCCTGGAAATAGACCAGCTGGACCCAGGACCTGAGCTCCATACTTTTAGCCAAACCCTCTTCCCAGAATGTTCCATAACCAACACCCCCCCACACCCCGACCCTGTCAGGCTCAGGTGAGCAACAGAGTTCACTCAGCTGAAAGAGAGATTAACTACCACCCCCAGGGCCCAGCCCATTGTTCAAAGTCAACTCAGACCCTGCTGCCCCTCCTCACTTTCTCCAGGATTAGGGAGAGGGCTTTAAACACTCCAGAAAAAGCAACTGGCACCTCCAGCCATCTTGGAGCTATTAAGTCAAGTGAACAAAGCCTCTAGGGTTTTCAAAAGCAAACATCTGAGAGGCAGCCCCTTCCCCCAACATAAGATCCTAGGAAAATGAAGAAAGGTCAGTGAAAGGGGAAAGTCATGGAGAAATACTTAGAAGAATCAGATTGAAACACAAAAGGATCTAGCATTTCTGAGGAGAATATGAATTGGTCTCCAACCCAGAAAGACTTCTTTGAAGAAATCAGGAAGGAGTTTAAAAATCAATTGGAAAAATTGGGAAAAGAAACTCAAGAGAAAATTAATACATGACAAGAGAAAAATTAACATCTTGCAACAAGAAAACAAACCCTTGGAAAATAGAATTGGAGAAATACAAAATGAGAATAATTTTCTCAGATCCTCAATTGGGCAAATGCAAAAAAGAAAATAATTCTCTCAAAACTAAACTTGTGCAAATGGAAAACTCCTTCAAAAATAGAATTGACCAATTGGAAAAGGAGTTGCAAAGGGTAAATGAAGAAAATTCTTCTCTAAAAAAAAAAGAATGGAATCTGTGGAAACTAATGATTTCATGAGACAACAAGATTCTGTTAAACAAAACAAAAAGATTGAAAAAAATAGAAGAAAATGTAAAATACTTCATTGGCAAAACCACTGACCTCAAGAATAGATCAAGAAGGGGCAACCTGAGAATTATAGGTCTTCCTGAAAACATTGAAGAGAAAAAAGCCTGGACTTAATATTACAGGTTTTAGCGATGGAAAACTATCCTGATATCATGGAACAAGAGGGCAAAATAGCTATTGAAAGAATACATTGAGGGACAGCTAGGTGGTGCAGTGGATAGAGCACCAGCCCTAGAGTCAGGAGTACCTCAGTTCAAATATGGCTTCAGACACTTAATAATTACCTAGCTGTGTAGTCTTGGGCAAGCCACTTAACCCCATTTGCCTTGCAAAAGAAAAGAGAGAAAGAATACATTGATCCTCTCCAGAAAGAGATCCTAAAATGAAAACACCAAGGAATGTTGTGGCCAAATTCCAGAATTATCAGATAAAAGAGAAAAATCCTGTAAGCAGCCAGAAAAGAAACAATTTAAATACTAAGGAGCCACAGTAAGAATTACAGAGGATCTGGCTGCATCAACATTAAGGGATCAAAGGGGATGGAATGAGATATTGTGAAGAACAAGGGAGCTTGGAATGAAGCCAAGAATCCACTATCCAGAAAAGTTGAGCCTTCTCTTCCAGGGGGAAAAAAGTGGACATTTAACAAAATAGGAGACTTCCAACATTTCCTGATGAAAATACCAGAGCTAAATAGAAAATTTGGACCTTAAACAGGAGGCTCAAGAGACACATGAAAAGTTTAAAAAAAAAAAGGAGGGGGTAATGAAAAAAAAATTGCTACCCAGTAAGATGAAACTGGCTATATCCCCATTTGGGAAAAAGATCTTCATAAATCTTGAGAATTGTAACTCTATTAGAGAGAATATACTTAGCCAGAAGTGACGGATACTTATCGATTTTCTGTGACTCAGAATGGTTTAAAAACAATACCTCCTTAAAAAAGGGGACAACAAGGAGACAGGAGGGTGGAGGAGATTGAATGGGGTAAATCTCATTACATTAAGAGGTAAAAAAGACCTATTGCAATGGGGGGGGGGGGCAGAAGAAGGGAGGAGGGGAGAACTACCTGAATATTCCTCTCATCAACTTGGCTTAAAGTTAACTTACACACACTCAGTTAAGTTAAGTTAAGAAAGTTATCTTACCTTTCAAGTATTAAAAGTGGAAAAGGGGAGGGGGACAGGGAGGGAGAGTAAAAGGGGAATTAACAGAAGGAAGTGAAGGAAGAAGGGGAAAAAAGGGAAAGGGGAAAGAAAGGGGAGGGGGTTTAATATAGGTGGGCAAACACACAGAAGGTGGCAGTATTAAGAAACAAAATACTGGGGAATATGGATAAAATGAAAAAAGGGGGGAATACATAGGGAAGACAGAATGGAGGGCAATAAAGAGTCAGTTATTATAACTTTGTGAATGGGATGAACTTTCCCTTAAAATGTAAGCAAATAGCAGAGTAGATTAAAAACCATAATTTTGCAACATGCTGCTTACAAGAAACCATTTGAAACAGAGAGATACATATAGCGCAAATGTAAAAGGTTGGAGAAAAATATATTTTGCTTCAACTGAAGTGAAAAAAGCAGGTGTAGCAATCCTTTTCTCAGACAAAGCAACTGCAAAATAGTGTTAAAAGAGATAAGAAAGGAAACTATATCTTTCTAAAAGATACGATATAAAATAAAGTAATTTCAATATTAAATATATATGTACCCAATGCTATAGTATTCAAATTCTTCCTTTTTTTTTTTTTTGCAAGGCAATGAGGTTAAATGGCTTGCCCAAGGCCACACAGCTAGGTAATTATTAAGTGTCTGAGGCCGGATTTGAACAGAGGTACTCCTGACTCCAGGGCTGGTGCTTTATCTATTGCGCCACCTAGCTGCCCAGAGTATTCAAATTCTTAGAGGCGAAGTTGAAAGATCTACAGAAAGCAAAACTCTACTAGTGGGAGACCTCAACTTCCTGCTCTCAGATTTAGATAAATAAATGATAAAAAAAATTAAATAAGCAAGAAGGAAGTTAAGGAGGTAAATAAATTGTTAGAAAACCTAGATACGATAAACTTATGGAGGAAATTGAATGGGGATGGAAAAGAATGTACTTTTTTTTCTGCAATACATGGCACTTACACAAAAATTGACCATGTACTAGGGCATAAAAACCTAATAATAAATTGCAGAAAGGCAGAAATAATGAATACATCTCATTGAATACATCTCATCTCAATGAATACATCAGATCATAATGCAATAAAAATCATATGCAATATTGGGCCAGGGACCCAAAACTAACTGGAAACTGAATAATTTCATTTTAAAGAATGAGGATCAAATAGAAAATTGTAGAAAGAATTAATAATTTCATCCTAGATAATGACAATAATGAAACAACATACCAAAAGATATGGGATTCATTCAAGGTGGCTGTCAGGGGATATATTATATCTTTAAATGCTTACATGAATAAATTAGAGAAAGAGGAAATCAATGAACTAAATATGCAACTAAAAAATTAGAGAAAGAGCAAATTCAAAATTCTCAATTAAATTCCAAATTAGAAATTCTAAAAATTAAAGGAGAAATTGATAAAATCAAAAACAAAAAACTATTAAACTAATAAATAAAACCAAGAGTTGGTGTTACAAAAAATCCAATAATATTGACAAACCTCTGGCCAATTTTAAATCAAAAAAAGAAAGAAGAAAACCAAATTGCTTGTATCATAAATGAAAAAGATGAACTCACCACCAATGAGGAGGATATTAAAGTAATAATTCAGGAATTATTTTGCCCAACTCTATGCCAATAAATTAGATAATCTAAGTGAAATGGATGAATGTTTACAAAAATATAAGTTGTCCAGGTTAAATGAAGAGGAGATTAAATACCTAAACAACTCTATCTCAGAAAAAGAAATTCAACAAGCCATTATTGAACTCCTTAAGAAAAAATCTCCAGGGCCAGATGGATTCACAAGTGAATTCTATCAAACATTTAAGGAACAATTGGTTACAATTCTATATAAAGTCTTTGGAAAAATAGGTGAAGATGGAATTCTGCCTAACTGTTGCTATGACACCAATATGGTGCTGATACCTAAACCAGGAAGAGTTAAAACAAAGGAAGACCTATCTCCCTGATGAATATAAATGCAAAAATCTTAAAGTCTTAGCAAAATGATTACAAGCTATCACTAGGATAATACATTATTACCAAGTAGGATTTATCCCAGAGGGTTGGTTCAATATTAGGAAAAACTGTTGCTATCAGAAATCATATGATTATATCAATAGATGCTGAAAAGCTTTTGACAAAATACAGCACCCATTCCTGCTAAAAACACTATAGAGTGCAAGAATAAATGGATTGTTCCTTAGAATAATAAGAAGTATCTATCTGAAACCATCAACAAGCCTCATATGCTTGTTGGGGATAGGCTAGAGTCATTTCCAATAAGATGAGATGTGAAACAAGGATGCCCATTATCACCACTACTATTTGATATTGTATTAGAAATGTTAGCTTCAGCAACAAGAGAAGAAAAAAAATTGAAGGAATTAGAATTTGGAAGGAAGAGACAAAATTCTCACTCTTTATGGATGACATGATGATATACCTTGAGGATCCCCAAAAAATCATCTAAAAAAACTACTAGAAATAATTAGCAACTTTAGCAAAGTCACAGGACATAAAATAAAGTCATAAATCCTAACTTTTCTATATATGACTAGCAAGATACAGCAGGAAGAGCTAGAAAGAGAAATCCTATTCAAAGTGACTTCACACAATATAAAATACCTGGGAGTCTACCTGCAAAGGCAGGCTGAGAAACTTCTAAATCAAGAAATCATCCTATCTATGATATTAACATCCCACTGCAATGAACATCAAATTTTCAGAAAATATTTTGAAAGAAAGTTTTGAAATTAATTTCAATTAAATTGCTTCATACTTACTAGGCAAGATTTTCTCAAAATACAATGTCAGTGCCAAATAGAAAAGAATATCAAAAAACAATATGAAAAATATTCCTAGGATTAGATATGAATCTCCTGAAGGATCAGGAAATGAAACACCTCTTAAATCATAATCCAGAAGGATAATCTGAAAGCAAAACAAACAACAAAATTTAAAGAGCAGAACAGATTATCAAAATTCTAGTAGGAATTAGAGTTTGGTTTTACAATCAATTTCACTGATCACTTCAAATGAACTTTTCATTGTTAGTAACCCTAATTCACAGTCAGCATTTCAAATACACAGGAGAAAATAAAAACTTCTGAAATAATTTAACTAATAGTCTATTATTGACTTTTCTAGTGATTATTGCAAATGTAAGTACCATCTATCTTGGGCATTTATCAAGTTTAATTTTAACTATGCAGTTTGGGTTTTAGTTTAAAACATTAGTGTAATTCATTTTCCATCATACTATTGCCCCCATCATCATGGAATATTTCTAAGTGATTGTGGTTTTAGTCCCCATTCCATTGTGAAACTGGGTAACCCAAACTTTTTTGTTCACACACACCATCAGTCAAAAATAAAAGTTCAGAGTGTGTACATGCAATATTTATATATTTACTTTTTCTAATAAATCATATATATATACTTTATTGGATCATAAATATTTAATACATACATAAAATAGATATTTTAAAAGAATAAGATAATAATATAATATATGATCCCAAGATCAATAGAGAGTTATTGAATTTCACTGAGTATAGAGGTGATATGATCAAATTTGACCTTTAAGGAAAATCACTTTAGCAGTTCTGAGGGAGAGTGGTTTAAAGGAGAGACAGACTTGAAGCAAAGAGACCAATTTGGAAACTAATGTAATAATCCAAGTGGCAGGTGAAGAGATCCTGAATTAGAATGGTGTGTAAATGAGCAGAGTGAAGAAGTTGGACTTTGGAGATGTTGTGGACATAAAAATATCAAGATTTAACAACTGATTATGTGTGTGAAGATCAAAAATAGCACCAAAGCTTGGTGGTGACTATAGTGATGACACCAGTGTGGTTTGAGTGACTAGGAAGAAGGTTGTACCTTCAGTAGAAATATGAACATTTGAGAGATAGGTATGTTGGGAGTGGGGAAACAGAGAAGATATGAAATATCTGGGAAAGAGATCACAGCCTTTCTATGCTCATCTTAATTGACTCATTCTGACTTACTCTAAATAAAAAGGAGGGAGGCAAATCTCTTACTTTCTGAGCATTGCCCCCCAAACCCCCAAATCCTCCCTCTGAGGTATGCCTGCTAAAGAAAAATAGCAAGAGTGAAATTTTTCCAAAGGGGGTAAAGTTCCTATGGGTAGCAGTTAATATAGGTTATAACTGCCCTAAAAGGTCAACACTAGACTCAGAGGAAATAGGGCAAAGAGGGAAGGAGCCTAAAGACTGACCCTGGAACTCATGGGAATTGAATGTAGGGGTTAAAAAAAAACACATTTAATTGGAACAAATAATCATTAGAAACATTCCCAAAGAAACCCACTACCCAATCTACTCTTTTCTGAAGAAAGTTTGGAAAGGAGGTTTTTATCCAAGATCCCACCTGGAAACTAAGGGAAACAGTATGCTATTTTAACAGTTCTGCTCCTAATCCCCTCCCAGTTTTAACAATAATCTATTTTTTAGCTAATTTTATGGACTGGTTCTGGTAACTTTCATAATGAGGGACCCTTTAACTATCCTTACTGGTGGCTTTGCTTTTCTTTTTTCTTTGCCTTTGTTCTCATTGTGATAACCTCACACAAATGGCAGGACATCATCCCTTAGGAATTCAAAATATAGCCATGCTTTCTAAAACCTCCCAGAAAGGTTTTGGTAAAGGGATCAAGGAGACATAATTAAGCTAAGAAATGTGTGTTGGGCATATACTTTTAAGCATTCTCAGGTTTTTATATTCTTTGCTCTTGGAGAGACTCACACAGAGTTTTCGTGGGCTTTTAAATTTTTTTAAGGGAAGCTTGCAACCAGACTCTTGTTTTTCCTACCATGTGGCAAAAAGCAAGACAGGGGTGCATTATCCCTGGGAGTGCAAGCAGAAGAGAGCAGAGTAAGAATGGAAATAAAATCACTTTGTAAGGCTAGTCATGGACTTGTCATGAACTGGAGGAAGCAGAGGAATCAAGGATCTGAGGACACAGAAATAGACAACATCTGGAACAGATGCACTGTGCTGGGAAGAGCAAACTGAGAGCTACCTGGGGCACTTTCAATAGCATTGCTGTTATGATGACAACTAGGAAAGCTCCAGGCCAGAGTTTCTTTCTCCCCCTGATGTTTCAGAGCAGTGCTGAGTAAACTCCTGCTGGGCTTTTGCTTTTTTTTTTTAATCTTTTCAATCCATTTCCTTTCCAATATTCCCAGACCAGCTGGGAGAAATGTGTATATGTGTGGGTGGGTGGGTGGGGGTTTGTTGGAGAGGAAACAGAAAAATTAACCCAAGGCTGCAACAGTATTACCTCCTACTATTTGAAGCTTTGTCTTTTTATGTTCCTTTTGATACTTGATTGTATAAGAAAAAAATAACAGCCATTGATAGAAATCTATCAAATCCTATAACTGAGGGAAGCAGGGATAAAACTTCAAGGCCCTAGGAAGAGTTTTCTTTTTTTTTCTCTCTCTTATTTTCGTGTGTGTGTGTGTGTGTGTGTGTGTGTGTGTGTGTGTGTGTGTGTGCTTGTGGGTGGGTGTGGTGTTTAGGTGTGTGCTGTTTGAGGGTAAGTTATAAACCAAATCCATTGATTTACATTTGACTTAGTATACTTTAGTCCTTCACTGATCAAAAGACTGGAAATGTGAGATCTGCTCACACAGATCTGGAGCATCTGGTGGTCAAACAACATACCACATCTCTCTCAATTGGTTAAATATTGATAGATTAAGAGATTGCCTACCTGTTAGACTAGCAGAGGACAAGAAAACAAGACTGGTTGAATTCAGTGGTGAGATCCAGCCAGTTTACACTGGTGAACTGATACTTAATTTTATGTTGAGTTCAGGAACTGGTTGTTAAATTGCCACTTTTAATCAGGGTTCTCTCTAATTTGTGAAAATCATAAATTTACATTCCTTATTCTTTTTTATTCTTCATCTGCTCAACAACTGTTTTCTAAGTGCCTGTTGTAATGTTCATTCCATCCTCAAGTTAAAAAAAATTGACCCTACTATGCTTGTAATATTTATTTATTCATTTCTTAAAATTCATTATACCCTTGATGAAACATTATATTTTAACTCCTTCATTTTTATTACTTCAGTAAACAAACAAATACTGTAAAGAGAATAAGTTCCAAACAACCAGGGGAGGACAATCTATCATTTGTTTCCCTCTTTGTGTTACACCTAAAATTTCCCCAAGTTAATATGAGAGTGCTGGTGTTCCCTGAATGGTGCAATCAATAGGAAACTGGGACACAATGAATCAATAGGAATATAGATTTCAAGGATTATCATATTGCCCATTTTGGTAAGTTAAGGAAATAGAAATAAAAAAAAGTTAGAATAGGTAGAATGAGCTTTGGTTCTATATATGTTTCAACATTGGCTGCTGGTCACGTGGCTGTTTTTGCTCAGTGAGGATATGTTTGCTTACTGTAAGTAACAGAACATAATCTAGTTTTGTGAACCTCTTTTATTGTGCTTATTTGAGTATTAAATGCATGAAATATTAAACTAGCTTTTGGCATATTTTTTGTATACTTAAATTGATCATAAGGGCAGAGCATTGGATTTTAATTTATTTTAATCCCATCACTAATTGCATTTATTACTAAAAGTATCCTCCAGCTTGCATTAACAGACTAATATAGGCAATAATATAATATAATATAATATGTAATAATTTAGGCAACTAGTGACAGAGTGTATGGGAGTCAAGAAAAGGAGTATAAACCTGAACCTGGGCAATTCATTTCACCTCTGCCTGCCTCAGTTGCCTCAGCTGTGAAACTTTTCTTTTAATCGAGTATGTGCATACAAGACACATTGTAGCCAGGGGCTATGAGTTTTGTCATAAAATTTTAGATACTATATTATCTCAGAAAAAAGGAAGTTTTAAATAATTTGGTTTAATACAAAATTTATGGCAAGTATAATATCACACACACAAAAAAAAAACCTTGCTTATTACATATATGTACTAACTTCAAAACAACAGACCTTGAACTTCTAAAGAACTCAAAAAAACTACTTATTTTAATAAAGGGAAACTGCCCATGTACAAATGTATTGACTCCCTTTAATGTTGCCAATTTAATTATTCCATTTTTATAGCAAAGTTCACTATTGCAAAAAAAGTCTGAGAACTACTGGTATAGACTACAACCTGCTTAGTATTATATAATCTCATTATTTGAGCAAAGTCAGAATAGCATTGGCTGGAAAATATTATTGTTTAGAAGGCCGAGCATGGAAATTGTCAGGTATTGAAACCTTTAGCATGAAGACATCTCTCAATTCATATAGACTTACCCGCACCATTCCAGCACTAAAGGCAAAAGGGCTGAGAAGACATAAAATCCATTCCAAAGAGGCAGGGAGTTGCTTGTATAATGTAGTAAATCCCAAACATCCCCAAAACACAGTAAGGAGGAAGGCGATTAGTCCAGTTAGCAGAGGCTTCTTTATCAACACACATAGAAGGAAAGCAAAAGCAATCTGAAAGAGAATAGCCTTATTTGCAAATTTGGTCTTCGGATAGCAATGGAGTAATATAATGTACTAAGGATCTTTGTATTACAAAATTAACATGTAGTACTTGTCACAAAGCCCTGAGTAAGGAATAGAAAAGGGTTGGCAAGAGAGCTCCAGTCTTGGGAAGTTCCCCTTTGGAGCTCTTCAGTGCTAGTCCCCTTTTGGGAATCTTCAAACTTCAAGTCCAGTTGCTTCAGGCGTTTCTGGCTTCCAGTTTAGGGACAGGGGATGAGATTGAAATGGCCTAGATCATTTCAGGTTGCTGATGAAAAATACTTTGGGAAGACATAAGAAGACATCTCTGGGAAGAGGAACAAGCAGTCTCCATCATGTTCATATATCCAGCTTACCACTCTAAGACTTTAGGGAATATCCCCCTGGGTGAGATTCATCACCTTCTCTCTGGGTTAAGCAGAGTTATCTTCTCAGTGGGAAAGTTCCTTCATTATATGTGGCCTGGTGCATTTTCTCCTAAATATACCTTCCCTGATTCCTGTTTTGCTATGTGTTTCTTTACTATTCATGATGTACATTTATTGTAGAGTTAGTATTTGGGAAAGAAGTCAATCCTTCGATATAGAACTTGTAGTCATTCCCCCAAATGACAAATCAAAAAGAGGTTAGATGGAACCTGATCATACTCCAAATAGTAATATTTAAGGTAGGAGAAGATATAATCCTAGTCCAGCACCTTCACATTCTAAGAATAGAGTTGTGACCCCAAATTCCCCAAAATTAAAGTCTCTTGGAGAAGAATAGGGAGAAGAGATTAGTGACATCTATTCTGCTTCCCTTGGAGCCAGACAATAACAACCTGAAGCAGGTAGGCCTCACTACTCTTTGGTTCTTTCCCTACATGTGGAGGCCTCTCTCTATTGCTACAAATATAGAGAATCATACTTTTATCTGTTGGTGTTCTCAAAGGGTTGTAAATTTTGATTGCTGAAATCTCATAAGATATCTTGGAATTTACTGGCTAGATTTCTTTTTTAAGGACAATGACTTAAACCCAAATCATTCTGGCTCTCAGAAATTGATCAACAACAGATCCTAGGCCAAGTCCCACTTGGTCATTGTTTAGGACCAGATTGGTTCAGAATTAATGTAAATAGTAATTTCTTCTGTTTCGACCAGAAACCCTGAGGGTCTTCCCCCTTGGACTGATTTTTTTAAACTACGTTAAAGAGGCCATTTTTGCCTAGGTTTAATTACTGAATGGGTTTTGCTCAGACAAATTGAGACATGGGAAAAATCTTAAAAAGGCCGTGGTCTCCAACTGCATCCAAGACCATCTACAGTCATCCTAATCTATATCTTAACACTGGACCCAGATGGTTCTGGAAGGAAAAGTGAGACTGGTGACTTTGCAAAGCCCTCCAGGATGCACTTGAATCCAATTCACTTGCATGTCATGGCATCACCTCCTGGATGTTATGGTCCTCTTCAAAAATAAAGGACAGGGGCAGCTAGGTGGCGCAGTGGATAGAGCACTGGCCCTGGAGTCAGGAGTACCTGAGTTCAAATGCGGCCTCAATCACTTAATAATTACCTAGCTGTGTGGCCTTGGGCAAGCCACACTTAACCCCATTGCCTTGCAAAAAATAAATAAATAAATAAAATAAAGGACAAGCAAAAACAGGTTTTTATAACTATGGAATCTTTCTCCCTTGAAGTTCTTCTGATTGTGTCAAGCAGTCTATCCACTAAGCAATAGTTTATTGAGTCTTTTTAATCAGAAATAGTAATCATTTTTTAACTACAAGTATATGTGTCATTATTAGAATTACAATATGGAAAAAAGTCAACATGATTTCTTATAAGCCAAGTTAATATAATGCAATACATTAATGAAATGCTTTAAGTAATCTAAAATAATATTCCTTTGTCATATGCTTCGAAATATATTTTGTGCTTTTTTTGATTACTATATTTCTAAAAGAATGTGGAAAAACTAGTGAACAGAGAATTGAAGCAGCTCATATCTCAAGTTGATTCATCATTATTCTTGTAACAATTATGTCCAGTTAAAAAAAAAAAGAAGGAACTTGAGTTCCTTCAGTCTATGTGGATGCTAACATTCACTCAAATAATTGACTCTGAAGGAGGGAAAGAAATATGTAATTCAACAACTTACCATAGACAAACCATATAGGAAAAAAAGGATGAATAACACAAAGTAGCCAGTCATGACGACAAGATGAGTAGATGTCACAAGTGCCATAAATATGGTCATAATAAAGATGTAGCCGGCATATAGCAAACCCCAGGAAAGCCTAAGGCAAAAACATGCCATTATTCCAAAATTCTATATGCCAGTGAAACATAGAATAATAGATATTAACCACATATTCCTACTTTCCATCAAATAACTCTACCTAGTTATTAAGGACAGATAAATAATTTTCCTCTTGAAAATTGCCAGAAATAGTTTCATAATCTCCCTTACTAGTAGAAACATTTTTTTCCTATAGCTAGCCAGAATCTTTACCCTTTTGACCTAAGCTTGTTTTACTAATTCCTCTGAGGATATAGACATCTCCTCTCTTCTTGTGAAAACTATTTGCCTGCTGTTAATATGAGACAAAGAACTCAACAATCCATTTTTTTTTCTAACCTATGCTAAAAGGTCTTATTTTCCATCTGTGCATAATTTTTTTAAATTTTGTTTTTCACGAAATCATAGATCTTAGACCTGAACAGAAGTATTAAGATCATCACTTTTGAATGGAAAAAACATCAGAAATCATGTAATCCAGAAATTTTTAACCTGTATTCTTAATTTTAAAAAAATTTTGATAACTCCATTCCAACATATATGGTTTCTTTCATAAATCTACATTTTAATTTTCTGCTTTAAAAGAAGTATGAGAAATAGAATTTGCCATATTAGAAAATGTATCCATGCAAAAAAAAAAACAGATTAAGAAACTCTGGCCTGATCCAATTCCTTCATTTTATAGTTGTTGAAAATTAATTTCTAGAAGATTATATAGTGACTGCATTTTGTTCTCTCTTCACCATTTTGCTACATATGACCATTCATAAATTGTAAAACCAGATGTGGCACCTCATGTTCTTCAGGGTCTCCTTTTCTTCCCATATTTGTACAAAAAGATTAACAGATAAAGGAAGAGGATGCCAGGATCCTGAGAAAATTTTCCTCCTTTATGTTACCTATCAGTTTTCTTGAAAAATTAGTCACCACTTCTGAATACAAGAAGATCTGAGAATAGAAGTGAATAGAAAACTTGATACAGAATCAGAAAGACATGGGTGCAGGGCCCCTCTGAGGTATACTGGCTCTGTGATCCTGAGGAAGTCACTTAACCCTAGGCAGCTCTAAGAATATATAGAGTAGGGCAGCTAGGTGGCGTACTGGATAAAGCACCGGCCTTGGAGTCAGCAGTAACTGGGTTCAAATCCGGTCTTAGACACTTAATAATTACCTAGCTGTGTGGCCTTGGGCAAGCCACTTAACCCCATTTGCCTTGCAAAAACCAAAAAAAAAAAAAAGAATATATAGAGTTCAGAAAAGATGATGACCTGTCATGCTGGAGGTAGTTTCTCTTTGAACTGGAAATTCCCTATACACCAATAATATCTGTCATGGATTGACTTTTTTCTATGGAAATAATCTTCCCTCATGAGAAGAAAAATCTTACATAGAGCTCTGAGCATGCTTTGAACTAGAAGAGCCTAGAGTCAGACATCATCAGGGAATCATTCTCGTTGTGATCTGAACAAGCCAGATTGTGCTCCTGACTCTTTCCCACAGACATAGATCAATACAACCTCTCTCTAGAGAGCTAATTTTTTTTCCTGGAAATAAATAGAAAAACTCATAGGTTCTAAATCTTCCTGGAGGAAACCCTAGGGAGACAGAAAAACTTCTAAGAGAGGAAATGTGGAAATTGGAACCAGTATGTATAGGAGTTAACTTATATGCTTAACCTGATCCAAAAATGTTGTCTATTAAAACTGTTTCAATATTGTGATATTTAATGCTCTGCTATTATCTTTTTTAGAGATAACAACATAAAGAACACTAATTTTGGAGTTGGATCTGAATTCAAATCCTTTATTGCCTGTGTGATACCCGGCAAAGTCATTTAATCTCTCTAAGTCTGAAGGGGTAAGACTAGAAGTAGCCAGAAGGTAACACATAGAGCAATTTACTTAGAGCCAGGAAAGCAGAGCTGTGAGGCATCAGCCTCACCCTCATCTTCAGAATCATCAGAGTCCACTGGCAAGGCATAGATTAGGATGACTGGTGGTGGCAAGGTTCTGGAGTAGGGACAACTGAAAGAGAAATCTGGCTGCCTTAGCCTCCAAGGGCTTAAGTTGATGAAAGCATTCAGTTTCCTAGTCTGTCCCTTTAATATGGACTTGACTTCCCCATATTTTCAGAAACTATGATATAAACTTTGCATTCTTTTTTAACCTCGAAAAAACAGAGAAAAATTCTATTATCATTTCTTGATTCTAACACAGAAAACAACTGTGAGAGCCACCTAATCCAAAGATAGGAACATATGAAGAATTACCAAATAGAATAAGATGAAATTAATGATATTCTATTACAACAATAACAAAAAAATTTAATATAATCTATAACAATATGTTATATTCCCATAAAATCCTACTTTCTACAGGAAACCTTTTTCAAACCCCCTCCCTTAATTATAATGCCCTCCCTCTGTGGGTGATTTCCAATTTCTACTGCATATATATATATATATATATATATATATGTATATATATATACATATATATATATATATATATATGCTTGTATTTAGTTGTTTTCAGATTGACTTTCCCACTAGATTCTGAGCTCCTTGAGAGCAGAGACCATCTTTTCCTTTTCTTTGCCTGCCTAGGGCTTAGCAAGGTGTCCCAGTTAGCAAAGAACTCTAGTTTTGGAAATGACCAGGTTTTTATACTTTAATCATTTGTGCCACTCATATATAAAGTGATTAATTTACCAGAATGCTGAACTTTGAAGACCCATCATTGTCATCCATTCTTTAATGTTTTTCCTGTCTCTTGTAATATTGAATGATGCAAAATATATCAATGGTGAAAAAGAAATTATACAGAAGAAAATAAAGATCTCATTTAGAAATCCTCCTTGGGCAATAAAAGGTAATGTCTTCATATTTATACCAGATACCGCCATGAGCATATCCATCACTGAATGATTTGTAGCAATCTAAATTAGAATTTAAATTCAAAAAATCATTATATTGAACAGTAGCAGATAGCAAGAAATTGCATAACCTTTTAATTCTATCTTCAATAGTTACATACATATTATATTTCTTAAATATCAGGTCATTTATGCATATCATAGGATTGTAGGTAAAGATTTGGTTGAATGTTTGATCATATTTCTGACTACTTTAGGAAGATGGGAAGGGAGGGAGGGAGGAAGAAAAATTTGAAATTTGAAAACTTGTAAAAATGAAGGTTAAAAATTGTCTTTCTAGGGGCATCTAGGTGGCACAGTGGATAAAGCACCAGCCCTGGAGTCAGGAGTACCTGAGTTCAAATCTGACCTCAGACACTTAACAATTACCTAGCTATGTGGCCTTGGGCAAGCCACTTAACCCCATTTGCCTTGCAAAATCTTTTTTAAAAAATTGTTTTTTTATATAATTGGAAAAATAAAATACTATTTTTTAAATCTGATTGAGACCTTAGAGGAAATCAATCACTCCAGTTCCTTCTAGTCACTGATTAGGAACTGAGGCTCAGAGGTTTTAAGGGACCTTCCAAAGGTCACATAGGCAGTAAGTGGCCTAAGTGAAATGAGAGACACCATGGTACAATGAAAAGCTCAATGGCCTATCAAGTCAAAGAACCCTGGGTCAAATCCCACCTCAACCACTTACTACCTATGTGATCTCAGCTCGAGAATGAGTTAAAGCTGGCTCCAACCTGAATTGATTGTTATATTTTCAATGTGAACATTTACATCTCAGAACCATTCAGGGTTCAAGTTGATGCTGTGGTTGATTTTTTAGACTTAGGAAAGTGATAGAGAAAAATATCAATAATCAAGAATGAACTTAAAGGTATCAAAGTAACTTTTTTTCCTTTAAGATTTAGTTGTTAAATATTTACTAGCTTCTTTCAGCAATTAATTTAATCTCTCATGGCCTTAGTTTCCTCATCTGTAAAATAAAAGAGATGAATCTGGCCTCAGAGACTTAATAATTGCCTAGCTGTATGACCTTGGGCAAATCACTTAACCCCATTACCATAAATAAATAAAATTTTTAAAAAGAATGAAAGAAGCAGAATATATTTTTTCCAGTTCAAAATCTATGATCCTTTGATCCTAAACCAGTTCTGCTGATTCAATAATTAGTATGCCCTTCTACTTTATAGTCAGGCAGCAAGGTGGCGCCATAATGCATAGATCATAGGACCTGGAGTCTAGAAGACTAGTTAAATGTCACATCCATCACATTCTAGCTGAGTGACCTTAAGCAAGTCACTTGCCTTTCTTGTAAAAAAGGGGGATAAGGGGGCAACTAAGTGGCACAGAAGATAGAGCACTGGACCTAGAATCAAGAGGACATGAGTTCAAATTTGACCTCATTCACTTAATTCTCTAGGGCAAGTCACCACTGCCTTGCAAAAATAAAAGGCAGGGGGAAATAAAAATATCACCTAACCCAAGAGGGTTATTAATATTAGAATTGTAAAATGCTTAGCATTATGACTGACACAAAGTAGGTGTCATATAACTACCTAGCTATTACTGTTATTGTACCAAAACATCAGCACCTCTGATATTATTAATTTCTATTAATCACTAGTTGCTTTTAATTATGCACTTACTTCTATTATGGCAGCATTGATGGCAGCTTGAAAAGCAACAAAACCTCTTTCCCAGTAGCTTGTAAGGGAACATGTGATTTCTCCAAACATCTCAAAACAGTGAGCTTTAAGAGGAAGAAGAAAAGCACAACTAATCACTACAGGGAGTGAAATCCTTTTACTTTTTTCAAAAAGACACATATCCAATAATTGTCTCAAAAAATACAGAGAGAAAAATATTTTCAAAGACAAGGTAGAAATAGTATAGAGACTCATTTTATGGATTAGACACATTGCTTATGTGAAGAAGGGTATGCGAGTTATATGGTTTGGCAGAGATGATGGGCAGAGATAGTGGTAATGATTCAAAAAAGAACAGCAAAAAAAGAAATAGAAATATGTTCAGAATGAGACAGAAAAGCAGATGTTTCATTATTAAATATAGATCTTAAAAATATACAAAAGTATTCACAGTTTCAATATATTGTACAATATATTGTACTATTTTGTTGGTATCTGTTAAGTTGCTAATAAAAAGAAAATGTAATAAAAATTATAGTTTTTAAAAAACAATATATGAAGTTAGAAATATTTTGCTTTAGACAAGAAGCATCATATTTGAATTAAGAATTAAATTAATATTATACTTTCATGTTAATACTATAGTTTTTAATCATATATGCTTATCTATAATTCATAAGATAATGTCACATCACATATAAAAGATCAATATTATTTTCTAATGAGAAAGTCACCTGAGTGGTCTAAATGTTCCTTCATAATAGGTGTCCTATATCCCCAATTAAACTTCAACTCATAGGAGAAATTATTTGTGAAGATGACTCCCACCAATTCGGAATAATTTTTTGGAATCATTGCATCCATTTCCTCTTGATTTGGCATTCCAATGATTTTTCTTCCTGACATTTTTTAAGAAAAATTATCCATGTTAGATTATTGTTAAATGGTAGAATGTTAGAACTAATCATTTTAAGTATAATGCTTTCTTAAAACAAACCAACTAAAACCAAGCCCTGAATATAAGGTTCATATTCTAAATTTCTAAGAGTACATAGGAAATTGATATTTAATATTCAATTGTTCAAACTTTTGAACCAACATTTGTCACATAGATATGCCGATCTAATACATCTTTGCACTAAATAATTGAGAGTATGACACATTTTAAATAATAGTAACAAATCAAAACAATTTTGTATTTTTCAGGTACCTTCATACATTTCTCAGCAATTATCATAGTGCAAAAAAAAATCAAATTTGAACAGTAGCAGTACTAACACCTCTAAATTGCTCTGTTTTCTAAGAATCTTTTAACCTAATATAATAATTTTCAATACCACAATCAGGACTGAGACATATACAATGACTTATTCAGCTGGAATTTGGAATTCAGCCAGTAACCTCATAAGGTTGATGAAAATTATTACAGTTCTGGAAAGGAAAAGGGATTATTTGTTGTGGTTGCTGAGAATCAAAAAAGGGTATGTGTCATATAAGCATTTGACCTCTAAGTGATACATTGGATAGAACACTGAATGGGGAGTCTGGAAGATTTAAGTTTCAATCCAGCCTTAGATACTTACTAGCTGTGTGAGCCTGAATATGTCAATAAACCTCTAGGTGCCTCAATTTTCTCATTAAACAAAATGAAGATGACAATAATAGTAATAACTTTCCTGGATTATTTTGAGGACAAAACAATATTTGCAAAGCACTTTGAAAATATTTTAGGCTCTCCTGCCTAAACCTATTTTGCCATCATCCTCATCATTGTTATATAAGCCTCAAGGACAAGAGACTATTATTACAAAGTCCATGTAATTAAATTGGATCCAAAGATCAAGACTCAAGCTGGGATTGACCAACTTTTTTTATTGTTGTTTTTGCAAGGCAATGGGGTTCAGTAACTTACCCAAAGTCACACAGCTAGGCAATTATTAAGTGTCTGAGGCTGGATTTGAACTTGGGTCCTCCTGACTCCAGGGCCAATGCTCTCTCCACTGTGCCACCTAGCTACCCTGACCAACATTTTTTTAAAGCAAATTCCAAAAATACAGGCTGAATTTAAGCGTCAGAAATTTTGAACTTAACTCTCCCCTCTAATTCATATTCCACACAACTATCAAAATTGTGTTTCCTAAATGTAGGTTCTACAAGGAATCTCTCCCCAAAAACTTGTAGCGACTTCCTAGTACCACAGGATAAAATATAAACTCTTTATCCTAGTATTTAAAGCCCTCTAAATTCTGGTTGCCACATAACTTTCCAAATATTTCATTCCACTGCATTTCTCTCTCAGGAATTCAAAGCTTTGGTTTTTCTGCCACTGCAACTCTCCATCTTAGATCATTTGAGCAAAGTATTTGCCATGAAGCAGCTAGATACACATGAAGCAGTGGAGAGGGACCCCAGCCCTGGAGTAAGGAGGACATGAATTCAAACCTAGCCTCAGACACTGTCTAGCTCTAGGACTCTGGGCAAGTCATTTGCATCAATTGCTTCAACTAACAAGGGTGATTAGATATTATCCTCTCTATAAAGTCTCCTGATTATATACACCACCCCCTTCCATGTATTAGTGCTCTCTTTCTCTGTAATTTTCATTTTTTGGTATATTTCTAATATACAGATCTAACCATATCAACCCCCTCTTCAATAAATTCCAATAGTTCCCTATTACCTCCAGGATCAAATATAAAATTTTCTATTGATCTTTTAAAGACCTTCACAACCTAGTCCCCTCCCACCTTCTGGGCTTATTATACTTTACTCCTTCTATTTCCCCTCTTCCCCGCCCCCCACATACTCAAACTCTTCAATCCAGCAACACTGTGCCTTGAATTACAATCCATCTCCTGACTTCACTCCTTTTTCCATGGCTGTCCCACATATGTGAAATGTTCCTCCTTCAAACAACTACTTCAAGACTTAGCACAAATCTCAACATCTATCTATCTATAGGAGGCCTTTCTCACACCTCTTTTCCTCATTTTCCTCCAACCCTCTGACATTACCTCCCATTTATATTACATATCCTATGGCTTATGGCTTCTTTTTCATTAGAAGTGAGATTTCATGATCAGAGAAGGTGTTTTTGCTTTTCTTTGTATTCCCTATACTTACCACAATACCTGGCTCATAGTAAGCATTTGACAAGGACTTATATACATATTATATCCCCGCAAGAGAAAATAATTTCAGGGAACAAATTGTTATGTCTTTGTATTTCTATCCCTTGGCATAGTGCCCATTATACATGATGGGCATTTCACAAACATTTGTTGAATTGAACTGATCACAATGAAAGATTAATGGAACACATTAGATTTGGAGCCTGGGGCATTAAAACCAGTTAAGCAGAATGAATGGGTTTTGTGCTTTCGTAAGTGTTAATATGTTAGAGACAGGCATATTATTGAGAAAGGCAGGCAGAGATCTATTTCCTGGAGATGAGCAAGCATGAAATTGAAACCAAGGCAAGGATCCTAGAGAGATGCAATTATAGGAACCCAAGATTAGAAGAACATGCCAGTCTTTATTAACAACAGTGAGAATAAACTACAGACATTAGAACAAAATGAGTGTCTAGACCACAAGAAACAAAGCATAGACATAGACTCCAAAACCAATCATCAAAACTAAATGGATAATAGTTAAAAAATTGGTCTGCCATCAATCAGAATCCATTCACGGAAAAGCTGGGTGGCAAGAACAAAGGAGCAAGATTGTGAAATCCTGCAAATTGTAGAGGGCCTCCATAGGTCATATGTTCATTCAGGATAGCTTTTTCAAGAAGAAGTTGCCAAAACTTTTCTCTTAAGTGATTCATCATAACAAGATTTTGCTGAGAATTATCATTTGGGTATTGGCAAATCATCAACAAAAAAGACTGAGGATGTAGAAGATCACTGATAAAAGGGGACTCAAAAAGAGGTCAGAGAAAACAGTATAGGGGAAAAGTTGGAGGCCAAGACCAGGGCTCAGTATGGGAGAACCATATGGAAAACATTAATCAATTGTTCAATATATATTTACTAAGCTCTTTCCAAGTACCCATATTGTGTTAAGTGCAGAAGATAGAAAAAAAGGATAGGTAAAAATGGGAGAGAAAACATGCAAATAATTACATACAATTGAGATAAATATATTTATGTATATGTGTGTATACAAAGTAGATGGAAAATAATCTAAGATATGCTGGGTGTAGGAGAGAGAAATTCAAAAATTCTTTTAAAGAAAATAGGACTTCATTTGAGTCTTTAAGGTACCTAGGGAAACCAAGAGTTAAAGGTGAAGGGGCAAAGCTTTATAAGCATGGGGGATATCCACTGAAAAATCATGGAGACAGAAGGTGCAGCAACAAGCATAAGGAATTTTGAGATAAAACCTAGAGGGAGAGAGAAAATCCAAGGGAAGAAAGTCATTAATATCAGTTGCTGCAGAGAGATAAAGAAGAATGAGAACTGAGGAAAAGTTATGTCATCTGACATCTAAGAAGTCACAGGTAACTTTTGAGAGGTCAAGTTTACATGAATGATGAAATCAGAGGTCAGATTGCAGGAAATTTGGAAGAGATTAAATGAAGAGGAAGTGAAGGCACTAAATGCTCTCTCAAGGAATTTATCAATGATGGAGAAAAGAAATACATAGAATAATAGGCAGCAAGAATGGAAAGATTAAAGTTTTTTGTTTTTTTTAGGATTGAGGAAGACATGGATATATTTGTAGGCAGCACATAGGGAACTAGTAAATATTATGAAATTAAAGATAAAAGGAGAAAGTAGAGAGAATAGAGAGGCTAGTTTGTTGGAGAATCCGAAGATGATAGGATCAAGAGGACCTATAGAGAGAGCCAAGATGGTGGCATGAAACTAACATGCTCCCAGGGCTTTCCCCTACCAAAGATAAATGAAGCCTCTGAACTGACATTCAAACTACAGATTCTACCAAGAAAAAGAGAAGATCTAGAGAAGTTTTCAACAGTAGACATCATGGAGGATCTTCAGTGAAGGTCTGTCTCTTTGCGGGGAAAGGGAATGTAAAGTCCTGAAGGCAGGAGAGTGGGGAAGCTAGTGGAAAGCTTTTAGTCACAGTGCAGTCCAGATCCCAATAGCTTAACAAGAGGTTCCAGCAACTAGGTGGCAAGCCAGCAAGAAGGATCCCAATCCTAAACAAAGTCTGAACCCTGGAACACCAGGGCAAAAGACAGGACTGGGTTGGGAACAAACTACTGCTGAGTCAGAATGTGGACAAAAGGAGGAATTAAACCTCTGCAAAAGGCAAGGCCTGGACTGCATAGGTAACATTCTGACCAACAACAAGCTAGGGAACAGACCCTAGCCCCAGCCAAAAAAAAAAAAAAAAAAAAAGCTTGGATCTATACTTCCTCTACCCCAGGAGCAGAGCTAAAACAACAAAGATGAGCAAAAATGTTAAGAGTGCTCACTATAAAAAACTACTTTGCAGATAAAGATGATAACAATGCCATGTCAGAAGAAAAAGATTGGTGAAAAATCACTCACAGGGGAAGTCTCAAAATAGTCTATGAATTGTAATTCAAATCCAAAAGCTCATAGAAGGCTTAAAAAGAATTTAAAAACCAAAAAAGAGAGGAAAAAGAAAAATGGAAAAAAGAAATGGGAGTCATGCAGGAAACAAAGAAGGTAATTGAAGAAAATAAAATTTTAAAAATTAGAATTGAACAAATAGAAACCCATGAATCTATGAGACTACAAGATTGTATCAAACAGAAGAAAAAGGTTGAAAAAGATTAAAGAAAACATAATGTACCTTTTAGGAAAGAATGTACAACCTAGAAAATAGATCCAGGAGAGATAATATAGGAATCATCATATTACCAGAAAGCTTAGATCAAAAAAGAATCCGGAAAACATCCTGCAGGAAATTATTAGGGAAAACTGTCCTAATCTTCTAGAACAGGAGGACACTATAACCACTTAAAGAATACAGAGAACCCCTCCAGAAAGAGACCCCAAGATAAAAACTCCAAGGGCTGATATAGTCAAATTTCAGAACTCTCAAAGGACAAAACACTGCAAGCATGGGGGATAGCCAATGATGATTAATCATTTGATCAATTGATCAGCCTTAACATTGAAGGACCGGAGAACCTGGAATACCCTATGTTGGAAGGCAAAGGATTTGGGATTACAACCAAGAATTTACTATCCTGCAAAATTCAGCATAAACTGTTAGGGGAATGGTGAATGAAAAGAGGAATGGTCAATGAAATAGAGGACTTCCAAAATTTCCTTACACAAAGACCAGAACTGAACTGAGAATTCAATTGCCAAATACACAACTCAAGAGATTCATAAAAAGGTAAAGGAAAAGGGGAAGGAAAAAACAAAACAAAACAAATGTTAGTCAAGACCATTGAATTGCATACAACTCTAAAAGGGAATATATAACACTTCTAACTCTTGAGAATTTTATTTCTCTTAGGATAATTAAAGCATTGAAAATAATTGAAAAAAAAATGGACTTAGTTGAGTCTTATTTCTCCATTGAAGACTTTCAAGCTGATATCACTATGCTTGAGGCTAAAAGCCCAGATGAAAAACAGGGGTGTTAACTCTAAACTTAAGTGCCTCAGAATCCTTTGAACCTACTGTCTACTGTGCTGACAAAGCTTAGCACTTTCTCTGATGAGGGCATCATAAACTGGGTGATCTTGAGTCAGTGTCTCCCATAACTTACAATCATTTGTAAAGTTGTGAAGTGAAACCTTCAGAGACTCCCAGTACTTAGAGCCCTTTAAGATTCTTAAAGTCAATTAAATCAGGGTTGAGTTAATCCTTATTTAACAAGGGGGTAAGTACCCCGGGTTGGGAGGGGGAGGGTAAAGTGTGAGAGAAAATAGACTTGGGGAAGGGATACAAATAGTTCATGAAATGATTAGACTTTGGATGAAATTTTGACTCATGAGGATTGGAGGGTACTTGAAAAGGGGGCAAGGAAAAAATGATTATAATTTGATATAATTCAAGACTCTTGAAAAGTGTACTTCTAATGAGACAGAAAAGCTGAATGTACTTAGTGACTTTGAGGCAATGCTGCTTATCAAATAGTCAATAAATCAATCTGTGATGGTACTTTGACAACACTTTGAGTTTCTCAAGTAATTGATTAAGCTGTGATTGATGATACCTTATTAATAGTACCTGAGTGATAAATAACACCAGGTGAAGAAGCACAAAGATTTATAATTTTAGAGGGAAAGAAGGAAGGGTGTGAACACTGTATAAATTCTATTATATAGATTTGGCCCAGTGAGGGAATAAGATATATTCAAACTTAGGTTTAAAAAATCTATCATACTCAGGACAGCTAGGTGGCGCAGTGGACATTTAACAAAATGGAAGAATTCTAAAAATTCCTGATTAAAAGACCAGAACTAAATACAAAATTTGAACATCAAACAGGAGGTTCAAGTGACACATGAAAAAGTTAAAAAAAGGGAGGAGTAAAGAAAATAAAACTGCTGTCCAATAAGTTTCCCCCAGCATGGGGAAAAAGATTCTCATAACTCTTCAGAATTGTAACTCTAACAGAGAGAATATACCTAGCCAGAAGTGACGGACATTCATGACCTATCCATGATACTGTTATCCAATGGGATGAAATGGGCTATAACCCCACTTGGGAGAAAAACTAATAACTCTCAAGAATTTTAACTCTATTAGATAGAATGTACTTAGCTAGAAGTGATGGATACACAGAATTTTCAATGACTCAGATAGAATGATTTTAAAAACATTACCTCCTTAAAAGGGGGAACAGGAAGGAGACAGGAGGAGGCAGGGGATTGAATTTGGTAAATATCATTACACTAAGAGGTACAAAATACCTATGGAAATAGAGGGGAAGAAAGGAGGAGATGAGAAACACCTGAATCTTCTTATCAGACTTAGCTTAAAGTCAACTCAGTTAACTTAAAAAACATCTGACCTTTCAAGTATTAAAAGGGGAAAAGGGGAGGGGGAGACAGAGAAAGGGAGGGGGAGGGAAACAAGGGGAACTACAAAAAGGAAGGGAAGGGAAAAGGGAAAAAGAGAAAGGGGGAAAGAAAGGGGAGGGGGGATATAGAAGGGCAAATATACTGAAGTGGGGTGGTATTCAGAAACAAAAGCCTGGGGAATATGGATAAAGGGGGGGAAGGGGAAAATACAAACAGAGGGAAGATAGCATGGAGGGCAAAAAAGAATTAGTAATCATAACTTTGAATGTGAATGGGATGAACTCTCCCTTAAAACATAAATGATAGCAGAGTGGATTAAAAAACAGAATCCTACAATATGCTGCTTGCATTTGAAGCAGAGAGATACATATACAGTAAAGGTAAAAAGTTGGAGCAAAATATATTTTGCTTCAGCTGAAGTGAAAAAAGCAGGGGGTAGCAATTCTTATCTCAGACAAAGCAGCTTCAAAAATAGATAGTGTTAAAAGAGATAAGAAAGGAAACTTTATCCTCCTAAAAGGTAGCATAGACAATAAAGTGATTTCAATACTGAATATATATGTACCCAATGGGATAGCATCCAAATTCTTAGAGAAGCTAAAATAACTACAGGAAGACATGGACAGCAACCTCAAACTCCTGCTCTAAGAGCTAGATAAATCGAATCATAAAATAAACAGGAAAGAAGTTAAGAAGGTAAATAGATTGTTAAAAAAAATAGATATGGTAGACTTATGGAGGAAAATGAAGGGGGATAGAAAGGAATATACCTTTTTCTCTGCAGTACATGGAACTTATACAAAAACTGACCATGTACTAGGACATAAAAACCTAATGATCAACTACAGAAAGGCAGAAATGGTGAATACATCTTTCTGAGATCACAATGAAATAAAAGTCATATGCAATACTGGGCCAAGGAGATATAGACCCAGAACCAATTGGAAAGTGAATAACCTCATTTTAAAGGATGAGTGGACCAAAAAACAAATTATAGGAAGAATTAATCATTTTATCCTAGATAATGACAATAATGAAGCAACATACCAAAACCTATGGGATTCACTCAAAGCAGCTGTCAGGGGATATATTATATCTTTAAATGCTTACATGAATAAATTAGAGAAAGAGGAAAAGAATTAATTAAATATGCAACTAAAAAAATTAGAGAAAGAACAAATTGAAAATCCCCAATTAAATACCAAATTAGAAATTCTAAAAATTAAAGGAGAAATTAATACAATTGAAAGCAAAAAAACTAATGAATTAATAAATAAAACAAAAGTTTTACGATAAAAACAATAAAATTGGTAATCCTCTGGTCAATTTGGTTACAAAAAAGAAAGAAGAAAACCAAATTGCTAGTATCATAAATGAAAAGGGTGAACTCACCACCAATGAGGAGAAAATTAAAGTAATAATTTGAAATTATTTTGCCCAACTCTGTGCCAATAAATTTGACAATCTAAGTGAAATGGATGAATATGTACAAAAATGTAGGTTGCCCAGATTAAATGAAGAGGAGATTAAATACCTAAACAACCCTATCTCAGAAAAAGAAATTCAACAAGCCATCATTGAACTCCCTAAGAAAAAATCTCCAGGGCCTGATGGATTCACAAGTGAATTCTACCAAACATTTAAGGAATAATTGCTTCCAATTCTATATAAACTCTTTGGAAAAATAGGTGAAGACAGAACTCTGCCTAACTCTTTCTATGAAACCAATACGGTGCTGATACCTAAACCAAGAAGAGTTAAAACAGAGAAAAAAATTATAGACCTATCTCCCTGGTGGATATAGATGCAAAAATCTAAATAAAATCTTAGCAAAATGATTACAACAAGTTATTATTGGGATAATACATTATGATCAAGTAGGATTTATCCCAGGAATGCAGAGTTGGTTCAATATTAAGAAAACTGTATACTATCACAAATTATATGATCATATCAATAGATACTGAAAAAGCTTTTGACAAAATACAGCACCCATTCCTGCTAAAAACACTAGAGAGTGTAGGAATAAATGGGCTCTTCCTTAGAATAATTAGTAGTATCTATCTGAAACCATCAACAAGCATTATATTCAGGGGCGGCTAGGTGGCACAGTGTATAGAGCACTGGCTTTGGAGTCAGGAGTACCTGGGTTCAAATCTAACCTCAGACATTTAATGATTACCTAGCCATGTGGCCTTGGGCAAGCCACTTAACCCCATTGCCTTCAAAAATCTAAAAAAACAAAAAACAAAACTACCAAGCATTATATTCAAGGGGAGAGTCTAGAGGCATTCCCAATAAGATCAGGGGTAAAACAAGGATGCCCATTATCATCACTACTATTCAAAATCATATTAGAAATGTTAGCTTCAGCAAATAGAGAAGAAAAAGAAATTGAAGGAATTAGAATTGGGAAGGAAGAGACAAAATTCTCACTCTTTGCGTATGACATGATGGTCTACCTAGAGAATCCCAAGAAATCATCCAAAAATCTACTGGAAACAATTAGCAATTTTAGCAAAGTTGTAGGATATAAAATAAACCCTCATAAGTCCTCATCTTTTCTATATATGTCTAGCAAGATACAGCAGGAAGAGCTAGAAAGAGAAATCCCATTCAAAATAACCTCAGACATTATAAAATACCTGGGAGTCTATTTGCCAAGGCAGACTCAGAAACTTTTTGAAAACAATTATAGAACACTTCTCACACAAATTAAATCAGATTTAAATAACTGGGTAAATATCAACTGCTCCTGGATAGGTAGAGCTAATATAATAAAAATGACAATTCTACCAAAGCTAAACTACCTGTTTAGTGCCCTACCAATAAAAATCCCAAAAAATTACTTTAATGAGTTAGAAAAAGTTGTAAGTAAAATCATATGGAGAAATAAAAAGTCAAGAATTTCCAGGGATTAATGAAAAAAGTGCAAAAGAAGGGGAACTTAGCCCTACCTGATCTAAAATTATATTATAAGCATCAGTCATCAAAACTGTCTGGTATTGGCTAAGAAATAGAGTGATGGACCAGTGGAACAGACTAGGTGCAATAGCAGGAAATGATT
The DNA here is from genome assembly GCF_037893015.1 of Macrotis lagotis. Classification (NCBI taxonomy): domain Eukaryota; kingdom Metazoa; phylum Chordata; class Mammalia; order Peramelemorphia; family Peramelidae; genus Macrotis; species Macrotis lagotis. Next base: position 213,813,290 of record NC_133659.1, on the reverse strand, counting down.
ATAGTAATCTGCTGTTTGATAAATCCATAGAGTCCAGCTATTGGGATAAAAACTCTCACTTTGATAAAAGCTGCTGGGAAAACTGGAAGTTAGTATGAAAGAAATTTAGATTAGACCAGCACCTCACACCCTTTACCAAGATATGATCTGAATGGATACAGGATTTAAACATAAAGCTATAAGCAAATTGGAAAATCAAGGACTAGTTTACCTGTAAAATCTATGGAAAGGGAGCAGTTTATGAGTAAGGAAGAAATAGAGAACATCACCAAAAACAGACTAAATTAAATTTTAAATTTTAAATTAAAAAGCTTTTGCACAGATAAGATCACTGTAACCAAGATAAAAAAAATGTAGTAAACTGGGAAACAACCTTTACAACTAATGATTCTGACAAAGGACTCATTTCTAAAATATACAAAGAACTGAGTCATATTTTTTTTAGAAAGCCATTCCCCAGTTGACAAATGGTCAAAGGATATGCACAGGCAATTTACAGATGAGGAGATCAAAGCAATCCATAGTAATATGAAAAATTGCTCTAAATCATTAATTATTAGAAAAATGCAAATTAAAGCTTCTTTGAGGTACCAACTCACACCTCTCAGACTGGCCAATATGACCAGAAAGTATAATGATCATTGTTGGAAGGGTTGTGGGAAATCTGGGACACTACTGCACTGTTGGTGGAGCTGTGAACTCATTGAATTTTTCTGGAAAGAAATTTGGAACTCACCCAAAGGGCAACAAAAATGTGCATACCCTTTGATCCAACAATACCACTACTGGGTCTATACCCCAAAGAGATGATGTAAAAGGGTAAAAGCATCACTTGTACAAAAATATTCATAGTAGCCCTGTTTGTGGTGGCAAAGAACTGGAAATCAAGTAAATGTCCTTCAGTTGGGGAATGGCTTAGCAAACTGTGGTATATGTATGTCATGGAACACTATTGTTCTATTAGAAACCAGGAGGGATGGGAATTCAGGGAAGCCTGGAGGGATTTGCATGAACTGATGCTGAGAGAGATGAGCAGAACCAAAAAACACTGTACACTCTAACAACAACATGGTGGTGATGATAAACATTGATGGACTTGCTCACTCCATCAGTGCAACAATCAGGGACAATTTGGGGCTGTCTGCAATAGAGAATACCATCTGTATTCAGATAAAGCACTGTGGAGTTTGAACAAAGTTTGAGGACTATTCCCTTTAATTTAGGAAAAAAAACAGATATTTTATTGCTGATCTTATTATCTCTTATACTTTTTGTTTCTTCCTTAAGGATATGATTTCTCTCTCATCACACTCAATTTGGATCAATGTACAACATGGAAACAAAGTAAAGAGTGACAAATTACTTTCTGGGGGGGCAGGAACTAAGATTGAGGGGAAAATTGTAAAACTCAAAATAAATAAAATCTTTAATAAAACAAAATAAAAAATAGGAGAAAGAGTTCTGCCAAAATTAGTATGGCACTGAATAAATAATTAAATTTGGGTAGAATTATCATTTTTATTCTATTAGTCCAACCTAGCCTTGAGCAATTTTCTGGAGAGAAATTTCCAATTATTTAGTGCTTTATAATTGTGCTCATATAGTTTCTGGGTTTGTCTTGGGAGGTAAGTTCCCAAGTATTTAATATTGTCTACAGTTACTTTAAATAGAATTTCTCTATCTCTTGCTCTGGGCTTTGTTGTTCCTATATAAAAATACCAATGATTTTTGTGGGTTTATTTTGCATCTTGTTACTCTGTTGAATTTATCACTTCATATCAAGAAATACTCTATCTGTTAGATCTATGGAAAGGACAGAAATTTATGACCAAACAAGAAATAGAATATATTATAAAATGCAAAATATATGAATTAGACTACATTAAATTAAAAAAGTTTTATACTAATATAACCAATGATGCCAAGATGTAAAGGAAAACAGAGAGTTGGGAAACAATTTTCATAATTAGGGTTTCTGATAGGAGGTTTCATTTCTAAAATATATAGATAATTTCATCAAATTTATAAGGTTACAAGTCATTCCCCAATTGAAAATGGTCAGAGGATATGAATATGCAGTTTTCAAATGAAGAAATTATAATTGTATATAAGCATATAAAAAATACTCCAAACCATTACTGATTAGAGAAATGTAAATTAAAACAATTATGAGGTACACTTCACATCTATCAGATTAGCTAAGATGACAAAAAGGGATCAATGTTGGAGAGGTTGTGGGAGGACTGGGATGTTATTGCCTTGCTGGTAGAGTTGTGAATTGATCCAACCATTCTGGAGAACAATAGGAAACTATGCCACAAAAAGAATAAAACTGATCATATCCTTTGACCCAGCAATTCCAATTCTAGGTCTATATCCAGAAGAAATCATAAAAAAAAAAAAACACAGGAAAAGTCCCACACATACTAAAATATTCAAAGCAACTCCTTTTGAAGTGGCAAAGAATTGGAAATTCAGGGGATGCTTATCAATGGGGGAATGGTTGAACAAGTTGGGTATATGAATGTTATGGAATATTATTGTTCTATAAGAAACCATGAATAGTAAGACTCTAGAGAAGTATGGATTACAGGAACTTGTGCTTGAGCAAAGGGAGCAGAACCAAGAGAACATTGTACACATTAACAACAACATTGATGGATGCAGCTTGCTCAGTAGTTCAGAGAGCTAGAACATTACTGGGAGATCTGTTATGGACAATGCTATTCACATCCCAAGGAAGAAAAACAAAACAAAACCAATAAAAACAGAATCTGAATGAACACTGCATTCACTTTTTTTTAGATTTTTTTTTGCAAGGCAAAGGGGGTTAAGTGGCTTGCCCAAGGCCACAATTATTAAGTGTCTGAGGATTTGAACTTAAATACTTCTGACTCCAGGGCTGGTGCTCTATCCACTGCACCATCTAGCTGCCCCCATTGCATCCACTTTTAAAATTTTTTCTCTTATGTTTTTCTTTCCTATCTCATGGTTTTCTTTCTTTTCCCTTAAGTCTAATTCCTCATTCCAAAAACGACAAATGTATCAACATGTTAAACACAAATGTATATGTACAATGTTCATAAGAGTGTTCACTGTTGAGGGGAGAGGTCTGGGAAGGGAGGGTAGAAGGAAATTATGTAACTTAAAAATATACATTTGCATGTAGATTAATGCTGAAAAACTTTCATAACATGTAATGGAAAAAATAAAATATCAATTGCAAAAAATTTGATAATATGGTACTTATGACAAAAATATGACCTGGAGGATTGTATCTTATTCAAAGACAAAAGTTAAAAGGATGAGAATAGTACTGTATATTAAGAATGTGCATTCATGTAAGGAATTCTAGGAAACAAAGATGGGGAAATATGGTGGAGAACATTTGAACAAAGATAAACAGAGGCAAAAAATAGAAGCAATATTGTCATTGGAGGATATCACATACCACCTAAAGAGAAGAAGCAATAGATGGGAAGTTTGGGAAACAGATCAGAAAACTGGCAGGGGGGATATGTTGTTAGTAGCAATGGGGAACTTCAATCATCCAAACATCTGAACAGTCATCCTCTCTGCCAAAAGCAGAGCATCTAATATATTCAGTGACTTCACTTCAGATTGCTGATATTCTTGCTGTCTCCACTTCCTCTCTCCTCACTGTCTTCCAAACTCTATACATTATAGCTTTTGATCTAATCATACAACTGAAATTGCTTTCTCCAAACTCAACATGTCCTAGATAACTCCTTATTTTTCACATAAACCCTCTTTCCAACTTTATTACTATTGATGTCATTCTCTGGGATACCCAGGTTTTCAACTTTGTTGTTTTCCTTGGCTCATCACTCCCATATATCTGTTGCCAAGTCTTGTCATTTTTACCTTCAGAAAATCCTTTGTATATGCCTCCTTCATTCTACTAATACAATTATCATTCTGTTTCAGGCCTTCATTACCTCTCACTGTATCTACTGTTATGTCTTCCAATTGATTTCCCTGCCTCAAATCTCTCCCAGCTCCAATCCATCCTCCACATAGCTGAAAAAATGATCTTCCTAAAGTATGGATCTGACCACATTCTCCCCTGCTCAAAAAATTCTGGTGGCCTTCTATTAGCTACAGGATCAAATATTTAGCAGTTAGAGCTCTTTACTCCAAGGACCCTTCCTTCCTTTTGACCTCATTTGCATTTTTATCATCATTCACAATATAATCCTTTCATATTGTTTACTTGCTGTATACCAATATAGCAGCATCCCTGCCATCTCCTATGTCCCTGTGATTGTTCTGGCTTTTCTCCACACGTGGATTGCTCTGCTTTCTATCTCTCCCTCTTAACATCCTTCTTGCTTCTTATAGCATCCTTTAAGCTTGGTTGCTATCTTCATTAGGAATCATTTTTCCATCCTTCCAGATGATAATCTTCCTCTTAAGTTTACCTTCCATCTACCCTATATATTATGTGAAGTCAGGTATCTTCATATTGTCTCTTCCACAAAGAAAGCTAAGGGTGGTACTTTTTAAAAACACATTTTTTTTGTATTCTCTGTACTTAAAACAATGCTTGGCACATAGTGAGTGTGAAATAAATACTTATTGATTAATTAATTGATTTATATTTACCTTAAAGAATCAAATTTCATTGAAGGTGAAATAATTAATGAGGGGAAGTTCTATTCTGGGAGTGAATCTCACCAGCAAGCATAATCTGATTGCAAATGGTGGAAAGGAAATTATAGGCACCTTGGAATTTGTGATTGAGAAAAAGTAGAAAACCTGGCATAATTTTATTTGCACTCTAGATATAGGGAGAAAAAATTTCAAAGATACAGAGAAATGATATATAACATCCCATTAACTTAAATGTGAAAGGAAAAAAAGTCAGCCTGTAAAGGACAGAAATAAAATTCTGAAGGCAGGAAGAACAATGTTTGAAGAAGCTGATGGAGATGCCCATGAGACTCACTAACCACCTCAGATTTATATTTTGCTTTGTTTTTGTTTTTTAAGACTCTCTCTTTCTCTCTCTCTCTCTCTCTCTCTCTCTCTCTATCTCACATCTCCAGTTGCCTGCTAAACATTTCTTACTAGGTGTATGTTAGCACAACAAATTGAATAGGTCTGAATTAGAATTCATTGTTTTCTCTACTAGCCTTTGCCTTCCTTCTAATTCTCAAATTTCTGTTGAATGCATCAACACCTTCTTAGTAAGTTTAATTCATTGCCTGATAGTCATTTTTGACACTTTAATTTCTTTCATCATGGCCTCCTGACTTCCAGTCAGTTGCCAATTCCACAACATTGTTAATATATTTCTCTTTTCCAATCAGTAGTCACCATTGAGATTTTGGCCCTCACCATCTCTTACTTATTGTTATAAAACATATATCAACTTTGGTTTCTGTTTGCTGATTCCCTAACCTCTACATGGCTACCAACATCATCTTCTTGAAACATAGACCTGATCATGTCATTCTCCTTTGTCAAAAACCTTCAGTGTCTCCTCATCAGCTTAAAAATAAAATATAAATTCCTCAGTCTGGCATTTAAACTTCTTTACAATCTGACTGCAACTTACCTTTCCAGATTTATATAATATTAATCCCCTTTACACCTGTTGTTTTCTAGTGTAGTTCATTCACCCATTAACAGTTGTAAGGATCAATATCTTCCCAAGTTTAGAATTCACTCCTTCATCTTTACTTCTCTGACTTCTTATTTTTCTTCAAGGCTGAGTTCAGACACCCAAACTCTGTGTAAAGCCCTTTCTTGAAAGTTCTTAGTTGTCAATGCTCATTTCAACTTGAAATCATCTTGTTTTCATTTTATACATATTGTAGCCATATTCCCAGTAATATTTGTAAGTTTTTGAAGATAAGCAATGCCAATTTTTTGTATCCCTAATTCTTAGCACAGTACCTTACAGCTGGTATTTACTAAATTTGTATTTGTTGAATTGAATTGCAAAAATTGAACAATGACATTAGATATTACCCTCAGACTGGTAGACAACACACCTTTCATGAAGGGCGCAGCTGCCATTTTATCCATGATCTTCTGGGTTGTATTGGAGATCGGTGTGTAAGCAACAACTAAGTCAGAGTCATTAAACTTATCTACTCGACCCAAGGGCATGGGAGACAGTTCAGAAAAGTGATTTACTTGATTATATTTTGAAAAGAGGAACAAATACAATAATAGAAGTAATGAGATGAGCCATTCCTATAAAGCACAAAGGAAAACATTTTTTAAAAAAATTGATTGTGGTCAATAAAAAATAGTACATTTATAATCAAATATCTTTTTTAGTGGATCCCAACCTTTTTCTCGAATGAGTGCTCCTTTTCAACATTTATCTATACATATACAACTCCACCTCCCTCCTACCACCCAGCAGTAGTCTCATATTTAGAACTGATGTGTACCTCAGAGGCAGTCTAATCCAACTTCTTTGTTTTAAAATTGAAGAAATTGAGACCTGGATAGTTAAATAAATTTCTAAGCTCAAAAAGGAAGTAAGTTACAGAGATAGGACTTAATATCAACATTCATTTCCATCATATTACATTGCCTTTTATTTATTGTACTATGGGCCTAGTATTCATTGATTAAGAAAAAATGATGGAGAAAAGCTAACTCACGTTAGCTTTCAAGAACATTTTTGTAGCTAAGCTTTGGAACAAAGAGACTTGGGAAAGAAACTGACCTTGTCTCTCAGACTCATTCTTCCTTTGAAAAGAAGGTAGAAAAAGGAGACATGAGAGTATTGAGAAAACAGGAAGAAAGTTTCAGAAACTGAGGATGGAAGTAGGGAGCATGCTGAGAGATGTAATGATAGTCTATCAGAATATTTGAACTGAGCCTATACTTCAGCACAATGGGAATACCTGAGCCAGGGCCCTAAGGACCTCTTCTACATCAGAGCAAAAATAGCGTTCCAATAAATAGCATTCACTAACTTGTCTCTTAACCATTATTTGAATTTAAATATGCATTATCTACTATAAAATCCATTTGTCCAGTTGAAATGCTAAACTCCATGTGTACATTATTTAAAGATGACAAAAACAGGTTAAGAGAGTTTTCTTTATTCTAGAAACAAGAAAAAGTGTTTGGTCATCAATATCTGATTTGATGACTAAAGCAGTTGGACTGTAAGTAGGAAAGATGTATTAGACTACAAGACTGATATAAGAATTCAAAGTTTAGCTGTTGCTAAAAAGAAATCATAAATGCATAAAAGAGCAGACTACAAGGAAGGGGAGCATTTTCAAACCACCAGTGGTTCTTGGTGATATGGATTTGAAAGGACTCACCCTTAAGAGGTGCCAGGATACTGCCGTGGCAGGCTGCTCTAACAACTTTTAGACAGATGTGTAATATATTAATGAAAATAACACCTATATTCATTTTTTGAATAGTCAAAATTGCATGTATGATATCATGGCAATATGGTAAAGTGGATTGAGCAATGAACTCCATGCCAGGAAAACTTGAGTTTGAATCTTGCTTCAAATACTTACTAACTGTGTGATACTAGGCAAGTCATTAAATATCTTTGAGCTCCAGTTTGCTCAAAGAAATCAGTCTTTGCTCAAAGTCCTCTAAGGTTTCTTTCAGCTATAAATCTATGCTCCCATAATTTATTCAGTATACAAAAGATATATTTACTTATTTGCTATACTGAGTCATGAAGCATATTACTTTGAAACAAAACAAAAAGATCAAAATGACTATGCTACATCTAGATTCTTGGACTCTATACTAGTCCCTACCTACAATTCAGTCACCCTCCACCAACAGGTTGGGATCCACCAATCCTTTTGGTTCACTAATATGATTAATTTTGGATGAGGTACTTGTAAACAAAAGCTAACTGCAAAAGAAACATCCTTTTTGCTCTCATGCAGTTCATATTCTAAGGCAAAATATATGAATACAAATATAGTACAAAATAATGAAAGATTGATATTATTTAATATAATAAAATAAGAAAGATAACAAAATGAAAGTATGGCAATCATTTGCCCTCCTTTTTTTCTTTATCTTACATTAATTTTCATTGGTTCTTTACTTTCTTTGAAATTTTTGTACTGACTATGGAGATAGTAGCAATAACTACACTGAGGTCTTACTGAGACTGAGAGTATGGAACAATACTGTCGTCTTTCAAAGATATTCCATCGGTAAATTTACTACTGCATTTTTCCTTCTTAAAGCTCTTTGTTTCTACAAGAAACAACAGAGATCTTTGATACAATTAAACAGAACCTTCAACTAAACTTTCAATAGTGTGCCAAGGATCTTAGTGTCTTACGTTAGAAAAGCTATTTTTAATATTACTTTCTCAATTTCTGCAAATAAATAATATGTGTCCTTTTCATTTTTTGTTGCATAATCCACTTGATAAATTTCTTTACCCAACTTGATTGTAGAACCTGAAGTTCTAATGAAATTCTGTTGCTTGGTAGATTAATAATTTAAATGCCTTATTTTTCAGAGTTTAGACTTCTTTAATTAGTGGTAGTTTCAATTATAAATACAGTCTTGTTCTAGAACATTTAGAATTACAGCACAGCTAAAATTAAACAAGCCAGTCTGTTCATTAGAAACAAAATTCATGGAAAGCATAAAGGAAAAAGAATACATGCAATTTGAAAGGAACATATTTTTATATTTTATAGCTGAGTAGAAACAGATTTTGAACCATACCAATAAGCTTTCTCTTTTCATCCTCCATTTTTTAAGAAAGTTTATATGAAGCAGGGCCCGAGTTTGCTGACACACACTTATCTGTCTTTCACTCATTTCTGCCTATTTATTAAGAGAAGGAAAAGAGAAAGTAAATGTAATAGAATGTGGCCTTGGGGAAAACATTATGCAAAAATAATAATAATGCTAACATTTGTTATCTATCTTTTGTAGGCCATCTTTCACAACCTCAAGAAAGGGAGGAGAGACTTTTCTAAATGATTCCTAGATAGCATTAATAGCATTCTCCCTCGAGAGACTTTTTACTGTGGGCTATTTTGCCTGGGCTAAAAAATTAGTCAAAATTCTTTCACCCAGTGACACTGCAGTTATTTTTTTCATTGCCTGCTTTCTCACTTTTACCAAATTCAAAACAAAACTGAAATATGCAAGATAATTCAAGTTTTCACTGATTAAGGAAAAGAAAATAATCTTGCAGGAATGAAACAGCATTTCAATGTTGTTTCTGGTCATTCAGTATTTCCTCCGGGAGTAAGTTTTCATTCTGGGTGAAGTACTAACTTTTAGAGTTAAGGTGACCATTTAGCAAATTATTACAATAATGAATTATTAATTGATTATACCTTGGGGAGCTGGGAGAGCAAATGATCTCCTCTCAATTGCATACAAGCAATAGGCAAAAATATATTTAAATAAACACAATAATCATGAAACAGGTTAGCAAAATAATGGTAGTTTTCCATCTTAACAGACCTACTTCTACTTGGTAATTCTTTGCTCTTTGCATTCTGATGAACATTCCAGAGCAGAAATCATAAAACCCTCCATATCATATTACCTAAAGAAACCTCTGAGGAAGTCATGTCTGCTAGAGATAATAACTATATAACTTCAATAATAATAGCAAAAAAGTATCTACTTCCCTCTCAGACTGGATGCCTAGTAGCTAAAAATAAGAAATATAGAATTAAATTCTAGTCTTTTTTAGACTGAAATAGAGAAAACAAAAAATATTGCCAATTTGTTGAACGGAAAAAAATCTTTACAAATCTCAGTAATCTATTTTCAAAGTCAGTAAAATGATGATCACAATGATGAAAGAAAAAGCAGTCTGTCTGACTGTTTCCAAATATTGCTGCCTTTTCTAAAATCTTAAAAATAAATTTTAAAAATTAGTCAGAACTGTAAGAGAATTCATTTTAATTGCTTTAATAAATTCATAAGCAAATTTCATTTTAATAGCCAAAATCTTAAGGTCATAATCTATAATAAAATTTAATCACTTTAAAATTAAGTCATTTTTCTACATATTTAATTCATGAAATAAACAAATAATGAGAGATAATAATTCTTGGATAAATGACTGATTTTATGGCTTCCAGCCAAATATTTGTGTAGATATTTCCTTAAATCATCTTCATGTAACTTTTATTCAAAATGTTATCATTAATCAAATAAAATAAGAAAGTAGAGTTTAACTTACTTGCAGGAAATTCTAGAATCACTCATTTGCAAGAATTGTAGAAAAATAGTAATCCTTTAGTCTTTTTATATCCACAAAAAAGTCCAAACTCCTTCATGTAATACCACATAATGAGATACTTAATAATTTTTGCATAAATGACTGTTTTATAGAGCTTCCAGGCAAAGGTTTGTATAAATATTTACTTACATCAGCTTTATGTCATTTTTATTCAAAATATTATCATTATGCAAATAAATAAGAAAATAGAGTTTAACTTACTTGCAGGAAATTTGGAGCAAGAATTCTAGAAAAAAAATAGCTTTATATCCTTTATATCCACAAGAACAATCCAAACTCCTTCACAGTCTCCTCTACATAATACTTTAAAAGTTTGACTCTTTTGAAGAGCTCCTCCTTAGACTTCTTTCAGAAGAAGGTTATGGTCTCAATTCAGTCAAGCTGCCAAAATATACTGTTCACATGATGACTTTTCTGCTGTTTTCCATTTCTTTCTCTCCTAGTCACTTCCTCTGCAGGGAGATAGCAGTTACAGATGTTTGGCTAAGTAGAGCATTCTTGTAAAGAGAAATCCCATTTTTGTTCATTAGGTTCTCTTCTTCCAGGCTCAAGGGAAAAGTCACAAAATTTAAAATTTAAAAACACAGAGACTTCAGCATATTTTTAAAGGCAAGTAGCCAAATCAAAGAGTGCAGACTGAAAAAAAGGGAAAAGACTAGTGAGAAAGAAATAGCATACTTCCAATAAGAGAAGACGAAAATTTGCATGAAGAAGTTTAATTTAAGATTCAGTTGCACCTCAGGCAAACGATGCTAATAAAAATAACAAAACCCAGTCCCCATTTATTTCTTTGAAAGGTAGAGTAAATGAACAGAAAATTCCAGACCTTAAATGATTGCCCCATAATTACATTCAGTCTTCAGCTGGCTTTTGGATAATTGCCTAAACCAGACTCAGAATTGTGAATTAACCCTTTTCATCCTTGCTGCACAGTTAAAAAGAAATATTTACCACTGAGACATTAATGTTTGAACTAAATGTAATAAAAGAATATCAAGATGCAAATATTATGAAGTTCAGTTAGCTTCAGGGGGCTCTCCTGTGGAATATGTGCAGGTTTTCATTTCAGTTGACCACTTAGAAACTTTGATGACTACTTCTAACCATTATATAGCTCAAGGCTAAACAACTTTACTTTGAGATGATAGAGTCCATGTATTGGCTACAGAGCTGAATACCTGATGAGTCCATGGATTTATAGAAGGGAATCCCCACACCTTCAGCATCTCTCTTTCTTTTTGGCTATGAATTATGTCAATACTGTTTTAAGTGACATCCAGAGTAGTGCAAGAAGTGGGCAGAGGGAAAGAGGTAACTTTCCCTCCTTTATTCTATAGACAGATATGTATATGTAGTAACTAAATTATATGCCTAGGCTAGGCAAGTCTGTTTTCTCCAGTTTGAACTACATCTCTTATTTATTCATTCCTGACCTTAAGTCAATGAGAATCAAGACATACATAGAGCCATGGTGAGTCTGAGAGGGTCAGGATAGATCTGACTAAAGGATGTGTTCCCAACAATTGCTCAAACACTCTTTCTAAAATAGTATTTTGGTGAGGCAGCTAGGTGGTACAGTAGATAAAGCATCAGCCCTGAAGTCAGGAGGACCTGAGTTCAAATTCAGCATTAGACATTTAATACCTACTTAGCTATGTGATCTTTAGTGAATTACTTAAGGCCATTGCCTTGCCAAAATAAATAAATAAAATAGTAATTTTTTTTTGCCTGGGAAAACTTGCATTAACTGATGATGAGTGAAGTGATCAGAACCATAAGAACATTGTATACATTAGTAGCAACATTGTATGATGATCAACTATGATAAATTTGCTCTTCCCGGAAGTACAATAATCAAAGATATGTCTAAAGGATGGAAAAAGCCATCATCATCCAGAGAAGGAACTATGGAGTCTGAATGCAGACCAAAGCATACTATTTTTAATTTTTAAAATTTGTTTTATATTTTTTGTTTCTGTCTGTAGTGGTTTTTCTCCTTTTTTTCTAGTTCTTTCACAAAATGATTAATATGGAAATATATTTAACATAAATATACATGTATAATCTATATTAGATTATTCTCTGTCTAGGGAGGTGGGAAGGAGTGGGGATAAAGAAGAAATGTGGAACCCAAAGTCTGACCAAAAAATTGTTGAAAACTAAAATAAGCACGTGTGTGTGTGTGTTTAGTATTTTTCCCAATTATACATCGACAATTTTAGCATTCATTTTTATAAGATTTTGAGTTTCAAATTTTCCTCCCTCCCTCTTCCCCTCCCCTCTTCCTAAAATGGTGGGCAATTTGATATAGGTTATATGTGTACTATCCTATAAAAACTTATATCAATATTTGTCACAGTTGTGAAAGAAGAAACAAATCAAAAGAAAAAAAACAAAAAAGAATAAAGTGGAAAAATGTTTTTAGATTTGCATTCAGAGTCCATAAGTTTTTTTATCTGAATGTCAATAGCATTTTCCTTTATACTTATCTTAGATCATTGTGGTGGTGAGAAGAGCTGAGTCATTATAGTTGATCATTACATATTGTTGTTATTACTGTGTACAATGTTTTCCTGGTTCTGTTCATTTCATTTTACATCAATTCGTGCAGGTCTTTCCAAGTTTTTCTGAAACCTGCCTATTCATCATTTCTTATTGCACAGTAGTCTTCCAACATATTCACATACCACAGTATGTTTAGCCACTCCCCAGTTGATGTGCATCCCTTCAGTTTCCAATATTTTGCCATCACAAAAAGGTTCACCATAAATATTTTTGCATATGTAGGTTCTTTTCCTTTTTTTTATTATCTGTTTGGGATGCAGACCCAACAGTGGCACTGCTGGATTAAAGGGAATGCATAGTTTTATTGCCCTTTGGATATAGTTCCAAATGCTTTTCAGAATAGTTGGATGAGTCATAGGTACACTAAAAATGCATTAGTGTACTGCTTTCCCCATAACCTCTCCAACATTGATCTCTTCCTTTTTTTTTGTCATATTAGCCAAACTGTTAAGTGTGAACTTGCATCTCAGAGTTATTTTAATTTGCATTGTTCTCATCAAAAGTAATTTAGAGTACTTTTTCATATGCCTATAGATAGCTTTGATTTCATCCATCTGAAAATTACCTGTTCATATTTTTTGACAATTTATCAACTGGAGAATGGTTTGTATTCTTATAAATTTGATTCAGTTCTCTATAAATTAGAGAAATGAGACTTTTATCAGAGTCACACTATAAAGATTGTTTCTCAGTTTTCTACTTTCCTTCTAATCTTGGTTGCATTGCTTTTCTTTGGGCAAAAGCTTCTTAATTTAATATAAGAAAAATATCTATTTTACATTTTGTGATACTCTCTAGGGGCAGCTAGGCAGCGCAGTGGATAGAGCACTGGCCCTGGAGTCAGGAGTAGCTGAGTTCAATTCCAGACTCAAACACTTAATAATTACCTAACTGTGTGGCCTTGGGCAAGCCATTTAACCCACAGTGCTTTGCAAAATCCCTAAAAAAAAGAAAGAAAGAAAAACATAATGCTCTCTAACTCTTATTTGATCATAAACTTGTAATTCACTTAATGTTCTCTTTAAGAATCTGGATGGTTCTGGCCAAGATGGAGGAGAGAAGACAGGCACAGTGCTAAAATTTCCTGATCTTCCCTCATAAACAATATGAGACAAACCTCGTAGCAGAAATCTGATCTACAAAACCCCGGAAAAAAAAACAGGAGAAGAACATCAACTTCAGGAGTCGTGGTGAGTCTGCATGCAGGGGGGCAGACTTTGCCAGGAGCACAGGATCAGGTGAGACTCTGGAGCCTGGATCAGCCTCAGATTAGCCTGATTAGCAGCAGGGCTGGAGCCCAGGAGTTTGAAGGCCTGAGAAACAGACTGATTTGATCAGCAGCGGGGCTAGAGCCTGGTTGGCCATGGGTGCTCAGGCCAACTAGGGAGCAGAGGCATTGGTTGTGGCACTGAGTGTCTGGAGCTTGCAAGCAGGGCTAGAGGGAGAGTTCTGGTGTAAGAGAACTGTATACATCATCCCTGTTCTCCTCTGGTCAGGAGGAACTCAGAGTCCTCAAGCCTCTTCCCAGAACAAACACAATTACAGCCCACCTTCCATCCCAGGCTAAGACCAAGCAGCAGAACCACCTCAGCTGTGAATAGGGATAGTGATTGCCTCACCCCAGGGTATAACCCACCATGGAGCAAAGATAAAAGTATCCAACAGTTTCAATCACTCCCTCCAAACCAAGGGAAAGGACCTCAATCAAGGTCACAGACACTCCAGAGCAAGCAAACAGCATTCCCTACTGGTCAGCTGTAGATATTACACTCAGTGAGCAAAGCCTCTGGAGTTTCCACCTCCAAACCTCTGTGAACCATCCCCTCTCCACCACAAGGTCTTAGGATAATGAAGAAAGGCCAGCTCAAAGGAGGGTCCATAAAAAAATTCTTGGACGGAAAGATACTAACTCAGAGAGACTAGAACCTTTGAGGAGAATATGACCTGCTCTCCAGCACAGAAAGACTTTCTTGAAGAAATAAGGAAGGAGTTTAAAAACCAACTGGAAAAATTGGGAGAGAGAATTAACACTGTGCAACAAGAAAACAATTCTCTCAAAACCTCAACTGGTCAACTGGAAAACTCTTACAAAAATAGAATTGACCAATTGGAAGAGAATTTGCAAAAGGCAAATGAAGAAAATTCTTCTGTAAAAAAAAAAAGAATGGAGTCTGTGAAAACTAATGACTTCATGAGACAGTGAGAGTCTGGTAAACAAAACCAAAAAATAGAAAAAATAGAAGAAAGTGTAAAATACCTCATCAGGAAAACCACTGACCTCGAGAACAGATCAAGAAGGGACAACCTGAGAATTATAGGCCTTCCTGAAAACACTGAAGAAAGGAAAAAGCCTGAACTTACTATTACAGGATTTAGTGATAGAAAATTGCCTTGATATCTTGGAACCAGAGGGCAAAATAGTTATTGAAAGAATACATCGATCCCCTCTGGAAAGAGATCCTAAAATGAAAATACCAAGGAATGTTATGGTCAAATTCCAGAATTATCAGATAAAAGAGAAAATCCTGCAAGCAGCCAGAAAGAAAAAATTTAAATACCAAGGATACACAGTAAGGATTACTCAGGACCTGGCTACATCAACATTAAGGGATTGAAGGGCCTAGAATGAGATATTCCGAAGAGTAAGGGAACTTGGAATGCAGCCAAGAATCCATTATCTGGCAAAATTGAGCCCTCTGTTACAGGAGAAAAGATGGTCATTTAACAAAATGGTAGACTTCCAGATAGAAAATTTGGACATCAAACAGGAGGTTCAAGAGACATATGAAAAGGTTAAAAAAAGGGGGGGTTGGGGCAGCTAGGTGGCACAGTGGATAGAGCACCAGTCCTGGAGCCAGGAGTACCTGGGTTCAAATCTGGCCTCAGACACCTAGTAATTACCTAGCTGTGTGGCTCTGGGCAAGCCACTTAACCCTATTTGCCTTGCAAAAAAAAAAACCTTAAAAAAAAGGGGGGTAAAGAGAAAAAAACTGCTATCCAATAAGATAAAACTGGCTATGTCCCAGTATGGGGAAAAGATTCCTATAACTCTTGAGAATTGTAACTCTATCAGAGAGAATATACTTAGCCAGAAGTGACGGACACTCATGACTTATCCATGAAACTGCTATCCAATGGGAAGAAACTGGCTATATCCCTATTTGGGAGAAAGACTCTAACAACTCTCAAGAATTGTAACTCTATTAGAGAAAATATACTTAGCCAGAAGTGATGGCTCATGACTTTCTGTGACTCAGATAGAATGATTTAAAAACACTACCTCCTTAAAAAAAGGGGGACAGGAAGGAGATGGAAGGATGAAAAGGATTGAATAGGATAAATCTCATTACATAAAGAGGTACAAAAGAACTATGGTAACAGAGGGGAAGAAGGGAAGAGATGAGAACCACCAGAATCTTCCTCTCATCAGACTTGACTTAAAGTTAATTTACACACATACTCAGTTAACTTAAGAAACATTTTATCTTTCAAGTATTAAAAGGGGAAAAGGGGAAGGAGGATCGAGACAGGGAGAGGGAGAAAAGGGGAAGTAGCAGAAGGAAGGGAAGGAAAAAGGGGAAAAGAGAAAGGGGAAAGAAAGGTGAGGGGTGGATATAGAAAGGCAAACACACTGAAGGTGGCCATATTGAGAAACAAAATACTGGGGAACATGGATAATACAGTCAGAGGGAAGACAGCATGGAGGGCAATAAAGAGTTAGTAATTGTAATTTTGAATGTGAATGGGATGAACTCTCGCTTAAAACATAAGTGAATAACAGAGTGGATTAAAAACAAGAATCCTACAATATGCTGCTTGCAAGAAACTCATTTTAAATAGAGAGATACATATAGAGTAAAGGTAAAAGACTGGAGCAAAATATATTTTGCTTCAGCTGAAATGAAAAAAAGCAGGGGTAGCAATCCTTATCTCAGACAAAGCAGCTGCAAAAACAGATACTGTTAGAAAAGATAAAGAAATGGGGCAGCTAGGTGGAGCAGTGGATAAAGCACCAGCCCTGGAGTCAGGAGTACTTGGGTTCAAATCCGGTCTCAGACACTTAATAATTACCTACCTGTGTGGCCTTGGGCAAGCCACTTAACCCCATTTGCCTTGAAAAAAAAAACCTTAAAAAAAAAGAAAAGTATCATAGACAACAAAGTGATTTCAATATTGAATAAATATGCACCCAATGGGATAGTATCCAGATTCTTAGAGGAGAAACTGAAAGAACTACAGGAAGATATAGACAGCAAAACTCCTGGAGAGATTTGCATGGGCTGATGCTGAGAGAGATGAGCAGAACCAGAAAAACATTATAAACCCTAATAGCCACATGGGGGTGATAATCAAGCTTGATGGACTTACTCATTCCATCAGTGCAACAATCAGGGACAATTTGGGACTATCTATGATGGAGAATGCCATCTGCATCCAGAGAAACAACTGTGAAGTTTGAACAAAGACCAAGGACTATAACCTTAAATTTAGGGGGGGAAAAATTGTATCTTATTGTCTGATCTTGCTATCGCTTATACTTTATTTGTCATCGTTAAGGATATGATTTCTCTCTCATCACACTCAATTTGGATCAGTGTATACCATGGAAACAAGGTAAAGACTGGCAAATTGCCTTCTGTAGGGGGTGGGGGAAAGGAAGCAAGATTAGGGGAAATATTATAAAACTCAAATTAAGTAAAATCTTTTTTAAAAAAAAGACAATCTGGATGCTACACCACTTGGGGCACCTATATTTAGGACTGATATTACTTCTTTGTCTATTATACCTTTTTTTTTTAGGATTTTGCAAGGCAAATGGGGTTAAGTGACTTGCCCAAGACCACACAGGTAATTATTAAGTGTCTAAGTCTGGATTTGAACTCAGGTATTCCTGACTCCAGGGCTGGTGCTCTATCCACTGTGCCACCTAGTGCCCCATTATACCTTTTTTTTAACAAAATGTAGTTTTCTTTCTTCTCTCTTTTACCTAGGTCTATTTTGCTTTTGCCTTGAGATCAAGATTGTTACACCTGGTTTTTCTTTAAATTCAGCTAAATAACTTCTTGCCTTTACTAAGTATGTGCATTTCTTGCCTTCAAATGTGTTTCTTGTAAATATAATATTATAAAATTTTGATTTTTTGAACTCCTCTGCTAATGGGAGATTTTATCCTATTTATATTAATAATTATGTGTATTTTTTTCTGTTCTATCTCTCCTCCTCTTTGTCCTGTTTATCCTTTCACCCTTTCCCTCTTTCTAATTATATTATTAGTGGTACAATTTTGCAAATAGTTCGGTTCCATTGAATCCCTTATGTCTTTACACTTGGGTTTTAATATTGGTGATCAAATTTCTTGTTCAGTTCTGGTCTTCTCCTTATGAAAGCTTGAAATCCTTCTATTTAACTGAGTGATCATTTTTCCCTGGGAATATTATGCTTAATTTCACTGGGTAGATGATCCTTTTTTGTAGTCCAAGCTCCTTTGACTTCTAGAATATCATATTCCTTGTCCTCTGATGCTTTAATGTTGCAGCTGCTAAGTAATCCTGGTTGTGGCTCCCTGATATATGGATTGTATCTTTCTGGTCACTTATAGGATTTTTTCCTTGACCTGTTTGTTCAATAATTTGGCTATAATGTTCCTTGAAGTTTTTATTTTGGGATCTCTTTCCCGAGGTGATCAGAGGGTTCTTTCAATGCCAATTTGTCCTCTGGTGCCAGCATACAAGAATAGTCCTTGATAATTTCTTGAAATATGTTGCCCACATCGTCCTTTTGATTATGGCTTTCAGGTAAGCCAATCATTCTGGGTTATCTCCTGGATCTATTTTTCAGGTCTGTTGTTTTTCCCATGAGATATTTTATATATTTTTATACTTTTTCATTCTTTTGAATTTGTTTGATTCTTGATGTCTCAAAGTAATTAGCTTCCACTTGTCCAATTCTAATTTTTAAGGTTCTATTTTCACCAGTTAGCTTTTGTACTTTCTTTTCCATTTGGCCAATTCTACTTTTTAAAACAGTTGTTTTCTTTTTCCAAGCTGTTGACTTTTTCCATAATTCTCTTTCAGCATTATCATTTCTTTTCCCAATTTTTCTTCTACCTCTCCTATATGATTTTTTAGTGCCTATATGATTTTTTAAGCTCCTTTCTGAATTCTTCTATGTGTTCTTTCTGGGTTTGAGATCATTTCCCATTTTTCTTTGAGGTTTTGCCCATAGGTGTTTTGACATTGTTGTTCTCTTCTGAATTTGTGTTTGATCTTTTCTGTCATCATTATAACTTTCTATGGTCAGATTATTTTTTGCTGTTTTTTGCTTATCTTTTTTAGGTCTTTTTCATTTCTTTTAAATTTGATCTCTGCTCCTGGGGTAGAGGGGGGCACTTTCTCAGACTTCTTGTGCTAGTAGCTGTAGGCCCTGTCTATTTATGTGATACTGCACTGATGTGGCCCTGAGGCCCACAGGGATCCTCATGTCTGGTTCTGTGCTGAGGAGGTAGGGTGAGGGATACTGGCACTACTGAAGGCTCTAGGGATCTGGCAGCTATCTGTGCTGAACCAGCATCCTAATGGTGGCTAGCATGTGCTAAGGTCAAGAGGGTGTTTCTGCTTTTCCTTGGGGCTACATTGAAGCACCTGGTGTTTCTCAGATCCATTGGATATGATAAGGCACATGGCAAGTTCTGGTGCTGGGGTTTGTCTACTCCACCACATTGGGGCCCAGGATCTCCCACTAGTTTGCTGATGAGGGCTTGCTGTTGGCTTACTGGGGTACTTCCTGTCCTACATTGCATTCCCCTCTTCCCTAAGTGAGACAGACCTTTCCTGCTGATCTTCCAGGTTTCTTAGCCTAAAAGATTATTTCACCCTGTCTTTTTCTGGTTCTGTTCCATCTTTTGTTTGGGGGTATTATTTATGGCTATTTGAAGGTGAATATGGCAGAGTTACAGTGATTTACTGCTTACTCTGTCATCTTGGCTTCTGTTGATCAGCATTAACTCTCTCTTAAAGAAGATGGTCACTCACAAGAGTGTTGACCTTAACCTGACCATTTTACAAGTTAAAGTATACCAAAAGTATTTTGTCTTTGCAAAGCTGAGATAAAATATAAAATAACCAATTAGCAGTCCTGGAAATTCCTTTATGGTCTAATGAGGTTCATTTTTAAAATTTATTTTAGAAGTATTTATAATCATCTCCTCCTACTGCCTCTTCCAATTGAACATTAAGAAAAAGAAAAGTCATAATAAATATGTATAATTCAGCAGAAGATTCACACATGGCAAATATCCATTTCATTTTGCATTTTAAATTCATTACTTCTCTGGCAGGAGGTGAATGACATTTTTCATCTTCCATCCTCCAGACCTGTGATTCACTATTGCATTTATCAGAGTTCTAAGACATTTTAAAGACTTTTTTCCTTTATAATATTTTTGTCATTGTGCAAATTGTTCTCTTAGTGCTGCATCTTTTATTCTGTATCAGTTCAAAGAGTTCCTTCCAGCTTCCTTTAAAACTGTCCATCTCACAGCAGCTAAGTGGTTTAGTGGATAGAGCACTGGCCCTGGAGTCTGGAGGACCTGAGTTTAAATCAGGCCTCAGATACTTAATAATTGCCTAGCTCTGTGACCTTGGGCAAGTCACTTTAACCCCATTGCCTTAAATTAAAAACAAACAAAACTGTCTACCTCATTGTTTCTTCTGACATAATAATATCCCCCCATTAATAAACCATAATTTGTTTAAGCCATTCCCCAAAGATGAGCTTAGTTTATGATTTTGGATTACAATGAAAAAAAATTACTATAAATATTTTTTCTTCTTTTATCTCTTTGAGGCATAGGCTTAATAGTGATATAGTTGGGTCAAAGAATATCTATATCTATAGCTTAGTAACTTCAAGAGCAGAGTCCAAATATCTATCTTCATTTCTCCCTAGAATGCATTGCTAATTATCCAAATGCCCTCCACCCTGCCACAGAAATCTCTTCACCCTGTAAGTTTAACTGCCTTTGAACTTCTTATATAGGAAGTACTCTTTATTTCTGCATCCTTTTCCTCTGATGGGCTGCTTTCTTCCAGAATGTCCACTTGAAGGAGGATATAGCCTCATCCACTGATTGACTGCTTCTTCTTAGAACTTTTGTTTTTAAGAAGACTGCCCAAGTTAGCATATTTCATTTCTCTCCAGGCTACACTCCTGATTCTTGAAATATCCCTGGATGGGTGTTCTCCTGTCCTCCCTCACCATCCCCTTTTAAGTGTTGTCTTCTCTCATTAGAATATAATCTCCCTGAGGACAGGAGTTGTTTTTCTTTCTGCTTGTATTTGTATTTCTAGTGCTAAATACAGGTTTTGACATGCAATAAGTGCTTAATACATGCTTGTAGAACTGAGTTGATATGCTATCCAGACTGGGTAGACCTATTAACAGCTCTGTCAATAACATAACTATTTTCCTGTAACCTTTCCAACATTTGTCATTTTCTTCTTTTGTCATCTTTAACAATCCAATTGTTGTGGCATGAAATTTGAGAGTTCTTTTTAATGTAATTTCTCCAATTATAATTTATTTAGAACATTTTCATATACTTAATGATAACTTAAAGACTTTCCTATAAAAATGTCATCAACCTCTAGAGGAAAGACCCAATGAACTCTGAGTGCAGATTAGAACATACTCTTTTCTTTCTTTGTTTACATGTATTTTTTGCAATATGGATAATATGGAAACATGCTTTGCATGATTTCAGGTGCATAATTAATATCATATTGTTTGACTTCTCAATGAGGAGGGGAGGGTTGGAAAGAGAAAAAGAATGTGGATCTCAAAATTTTTTAAATGAATATTAAAAGTTAATTTAAAATTTAAAATTTTATTTCTGCTTTATAGTACAATCTAAGATGTGGTAGTAAAAGATTACTTTCTCAATTTTCTTACATTATTACCCGTGAGATTCTTTACCTTTTGTTTTTCCATATGAACTATATATCATTATTTTTAGCACTATAAATAATTTATTGGCAATAAGATTGATATTAGAATAATATAATTGTATTATTCTGGATTGACCTACTCAAGAACAGTTAATTTTGTTTGCTCTTATTTGCACAAGAAGTACTTTATGGTTGGATTCATACATTTCCTATATATGGCTAGGAAAAAAAAGATATTTTGATAGTTATTTTGAATGGAATTTTTATTTTTTACTTCTTCCAATTGTTTTTGTTGGTTGTTTACAGGAATAATGATTTTTATGTGAATTTATTTCACAACTTGCAACTTTGCTGAATTTATTGTTTCAATAATTTTTTTGTTAGTTTTTGAAGAATACATTATATCATCTGCAAAAACACTCAATAATTTTCTTTCCTCTCAGCCTATGCTTATTTACTTAATTTTTCCCCCATCTTACTGAAATAGTTAGAATTTCTAACACTATGTTAAATGGTTCTAGTGATAATGGAGCATGCTTGCTCTATTTCTTATCTTACTGTAAAAGCCTCTAATTTTAGTCTTCATTGTACATAGTTATGATCCACAATGAGGAAAAATCCACTTATTCCGTGCTTTCTAATGTTTTCAACATGTGTCCTAATCAGAACTCATTATTTTTCCCTCCAGACCCTCACCCTTTCCAAACATCCCTTTTACTCCAGTCACTTGAGTTCATGACATAGGTATCATTTTCAAACTCATTCTCTTGCATGCTCATTTCCAATCTATTGCCAAGTTTTGTCATTTCTACCTTCAAAATATCTATTGGACATGCTCCCTTCTCTCCTCTGATACTGCTATCACCTTAATGTAGTATCTCATCACCTCACAACTGGATTATTTCAATAACCTGATAGCTGCTTTCTCTTTAACATCTCTCGCCACTCCAGGACAGCCTTCCTCAGCTGTCAAATCAATCTTCCTAAAGTACATTAAAACTTCATCATATAGCTTTTATTATAGCCAATGAAGTTTATCTGAGGTGCAATTATTGCTAATTGAAAACTTTTCCCAATACCCTGCCAAGATGAACTGAAATATAATTTGCATTGGCAATTTTTGACAATTTCTACCGAGACTGTTATTCTTATATAAAAAATTGTTTCCTTCACATTATTATCTGATTTCTAGGCCTTTTTGAAAGTGATTAATGGTAATCACTCCATTTTGTTGCTGGTGGCAAAATAAACATATAAATTAAGATTACTTGAAAGAAAAAAGCCTCATATGTGACTTCATTTGTGATTACATCAATTGATTTTAAATACATATTTGTTTTTAATGCTCTTTTTCTAAAAAATCCCCCTTTTCTTTGTTCTATTCATTGTTTTTGTTCCCTTAAGTCTATTGTAAAAATTATTTTCTGACCTGAAATATACCCTTTTTAAATCTTTCATTAGAATTAAATTTCAAACGTGAACTACCAGAGGGTGTTGACTTTAGAGATTGACTGCACTTGGCACAATATTCCTAAAAGCAAAACAAAGACTTATATCATATTTTGCGGGGCGGCTAGGTGGCATAGTGGATAAAGCACCGGCCTTGGAGTCAGGAGTACCTGGGTTCAAATCCGGTCTCACACTTAATAATTACCTAGCTGTGTGGTCTTGGGCAAGCCACTTAACCCCATTTGCCTTGCAAAAACCTAAAAAAAAATTCTCAAGTATCTTATTTTGCAAGGCTTGAGGCTATAATTCTTCAGGAGGAAAATGAGACTTTAGTAAGAGGAATTTGAAGTCTTTCTAATGAATGCTAAGAACCTTGAAATGCAAATACCAATCAAGAGAAAACAAAAAGATAAATACGTTTGAACAGATGGAAGAGACTAAATAAAGATTAAAAGTTAACAACATTTTAAGGGGGAATTGAGACTTTTGTCTTTATTTGCCACAGTTTACCCATCTATAAGAAGGGGATGAAAGTAATACCTACTTGCCAGGGTTATTGTGAGGATCAAATGAATAATTATAAAGTGCTTAGCATAGTGCCTAGCACATAACACTAGAAATATTAGCTATTATTATTATCATAATCATTATTGTAATGGATGACAACAAAAGGTGTTCAGCCTAGAGTCAGAAAATCTCATCTTCCTGAGTTTAGATCTGGCCTCAGACACTAGCTGAGTGATGCTGGGCAAAACATTTACCCTTTTGGCCTCAATTTCCTTCTTTGTAAAATGAGCTGGAGAAGGAAATAGAAAATCAGTGTAGTATCTTTGCCAAGTAAAATCCAAATGTGGTCTTGAAGAGACAGACTTGATTGAAATGATTCAACAACAACAACAACAACAACAACTGGTGGAGCTCATTTCTCAGGGGTTGCTGAATTAAAATTCATCCAAAAGAGGTGGCCCATCCATAAATGTCTTATTCTTTGTCTCTTATTTTGGAAATAGGAGGGTTGCTCTGAGTTGCCTCACTGAGAATTGGGTTTGGAGAGTGGCTTCTTTCCACTCAGGTATGGTGACTGTGGACACATTATCACCTCTGTCTCTTTGTATGATGAGCAAATAAGTATTCTGAAATGGAATTATACAGATTGTAAACTCTAGGAGTTTGGGGAGGTGACAACTGCTACATCAGTAGCAGGTTTGAACAAAGCCTATTGTGACATCCACCAGTATTATAGTTGCTGAAGGCAGTGAAGACAGCTCCATTGGGAAAGGAAAAACCCAAGGACATGGAGCAAGAATAACATGAAGCTTCATAGAAGATGAACCCTTGTGGAAGAGAAAAGTAGTATCAAATATTAATCTAGAAAGTCACTGACCTTCAGGGTCTATCAGAGACTACACTAAGATAAACTTCATAAGGACTCTATAAAAAGAAGGCACTCCTAATATGCACATTTTAAGTTGTCCTTTATCATTTGTCCTCTACATGTATGTGTCACTTTCATTGACATTCTCAGATAATATCTCAGTAGAATTGAACTCTCTGGATGTAAAGATAATTTTAGTTACTTTCTTAGTATAACTCCAAAATTTTATCAAGAGTGGTTGAACCAATTCTTAGCTCTATGATCAGTGGATTTGTGGACAACAAGTAATAACCAGGCTTCCACAGAGAAATACTTAATTAACATGGGCAAGCACTGGAACTTGTACAGTTACCATGACTAGAGTGCTTCCTTCTGACTAAAGTCTTTAAAAGTCTCTTTAAAGGGGACACTGCTTAATGACACTCCATACATTTTATTTCCAGGAGGGAATCTTGATCAAACTGATTTTCACATAATCAATAAACTACATTTCTATAGTAGAAAACTGGAAGAAAAAGAGGCAAAAGGAAGGAAACAAAAGTTAATCAAGAAATAAATTGTAACAGGTTACTCCTGATTCTGAAATCCCTTGTAAACAAGAGATTAAGTGTGGGAAGTTTCAGATAATCATAATCATAAAAATACAAGTCTGCTCATATTTTGTGCCTATAGGCCCAGCAAGAACCAAAAATCAATTGTAAAGAAATAAATTAGAAAATAATAGTAAGCTTCCTCACTTGTGAGAAAAAGGAAGCCCTTCCCAGATATGTAAGTTCTATTGGTCAGAGGGATTGCATTATATCTGGAATAGCTCTCACTGGGTTAGCAACCAATTTTGTTTTATTTCAGGTCCATTCCACCTGTAGTTATCATTTTCTCCTTTTTACCTTACATTGTCACCATCTGCTGAAGTTGTTAATTGCTACTACCAATCTTTTTTCTTCCTCAGGATGGTATTACTGCTATTTTGTAGTAGTTTGTCCCAGGTCAACATCTTTTAGGGGAGGCAGTATGATGCAGACTACTAAAAGTAGAGTTACAAGAGCTGGTTTCAAAGATCTACATCTCTCCATTTAATACCTTTTGATCTTAACCAAGTCACTTAAACTACTTGAACCTCAGTTTCACAACTCTCCTCAATATGAGGGGATTGAACCAGAAGACCTCTAGTATCCATTATAATTCTAATTTTATGATTTTGTCATCCTAATCAACACACAATAAATCTGGACACACGAAAGGGTTGCTCATGACAAGACTTTATAGTAACCTTCAGAAAAAGATCATTAAACTTTATTGTATCTGAGTAGATAAATTTCTTTCACTTCTATCCTTTTGGCCATGTCTCCCTTTTCATCACCCAGGCCTACAATGGATTATATATCTCCTTCTGAGCTCTTCTAACTCTGAGAAGCAATGTAAGCACAACATTTTCATACCTTTCTAAGCCCTTTGGCCATGAAAATTGGCTTGGAGCTTAGACCTCAAGAAGGCACTAAAGAATGATGGAGGTGAAGAGGTTAAGGTGATAATCTTTATTATAACCTTAGATTCAATAAATTGAGAAAAAAAATTGGTCTTACTCCTAAATTTTCATTGGGCTAATTAAGATGTCCTCTACCAAACATAGTCTTCTTAGTTGTTCTCATTATATCCTAGAGGACTATAGAGATATATGTGATTAGGCAGCAGTATGTCTGGAGAAAAAAAAGATACATTTGTTTAGTATGAGTCAGAATTGTAATGCAACCATTAAAAAATAAATAAATGAAATGAAATAAACAGATAAACAACTAATGCAGTCTTGGACTGAATTAAGAGAAACATAGCTTCAGGAATAAGGAAGAGATAGTTTGACTAAAATCTGTGCTAGTCAGATCTCTTCTGGAATATCACATTCAGTTCTGGACATCACAGTTCAAGGAGGACATTAATAAATTGAAGATGTCCAGAAGAGAGTTATCAGGATGGTAAAGATCCTTGAATCAATTTTATTTGAGGATAGATTGAAGAGATAAGGGATATTTAGCCTTTAGAAAAGAAGATTCAGGAGTTACATGATAGTTGTCTTTAAATATTTGAAGAGCTGCCATTGGCAGGGGGAGGGTAGATGGGGGATATGTGAAAAAAAATGTTAATTTGGACAGAGAAGCTAGATCAGATATGATGTTTTAAATTAAAAAGAAGCAAATATAGGCTTGATGGATGTCAAGAAAAACTTCCTAACTATTAGAGCTGTCCTGACTCACTTGCCTCAAGACATCATAGGACACCAGGATCACAGCTCTAGAACTAGAAGGGACCTTAGCAATAGGAAGTTCTCTCTCCTTAGAGGTCTTAAAACAGAGCCTGGATAGCACTCATTATGTAGCAGTGATGATTCCTTTTGCATATGGATTGGACTAGATGACTGTTGAGATCCCTTCTGCAATTTTCGAGGATTGGATTCTATAATTTTAAAGGATCTAGCACATGGGCTCTCTCAGATCCAATTGAGCTAGAAAGACTGTTTATAGGCCCAGTTATAGATGTTTGTCTGTCATCACAGGTCAGATAATTTTATAGAGAATTATTTAATAATAATGTTTGTCCTTCATTCTCAAAGAAGACCATGATATCAGGGTGGTGATGTACATGAATTGCTTTGAGTGAGGGGGTCCTGTGTTAAGTCATCAGCCTTACTTTCTCCTCCCGAGTCATCTGGATCCAGTGGCCAGATATGAATCAGAATGACTTGAGTTGGCCATGGATGTGAGGGTTTAGTGACTTGCCCAGGGTCACATGGCTAGATAGTGTTAAGTATCTGAGGTCAGATTCAAACTTCTCTCCTCCTGACTCTAAGGTGAACGTGTTACCTACTGCACCACCTAACTGCCCAGAGAATTATTTATAGATAGACAAAATGATGATGGAGTTTTGAATCACAAGTAAACTTGAAGATCCTCTATTAAAGTGTAAAGAGGTTGAGATCTTCATCAATAGAGGGAATACTCACATGAAGAAAAAATCACAGTGTAATTATGATGTTTAATACTTGAATCATTAATAGAAGAACAGTACAAAATAGCACCTTCTGGTAGAGGGATAACAGGAATATCTAGAAAGAATAGTTATAAGTAAAAAGAAATTCAAACATAGAGCATGCTATTGTTAAATATTAATTAAACATTCAGAGTGTTGGAAATATGATTCTGAAAAAAAAGACAGTAGCCAAAAATCAAATAAACCAAGTCATATCACTAGAATATTAGAAAATTTGACTTTAACCCAAAAGGTCTAGGTTTATTTTTATTTATTAATCATGTGCCTTATGGCTAATCACAATCCTTTTGAGCTGTAGTTTCTTATCTCCAAGAAGCATATTCTATTTTCAAAATTTAACATTTATTATTAAAATACCTGGACCAAATTAGTGTAACTTGTCATTTTAAGTAGTTGTTTTGTTTGTTCCCTACTATGACATGTTCATTCCTCCCCCATCCCATGATCCATATACGTATTTTGAGTTAGGTTCTATGTTTTCTCCTGAATTCCTGATTCTCTTAAGGAGGTGAAGTCCTAATGTGATGATCCTCCAAGATACAGAATTTATTTGTTTGTTTGTTTGTTTGTTTGTTTATTTAAGTAGATATGACAACTTCCAATAAGGTAAAAGTGTAGGTAGTTGCTTTTCATTAAAACTCCAACTCTTATTTGACTTTAGGCAATTAAGTAGTTCAGTTTATAGAGAGTTAGTCTTGGAGTCAGGAAGACCCGAGTTTAAATCTGACAAGGTAAGTTACCTGACTTCTGTCTACCTTTGTTATAAGGATCAAATGAGATTTATATTTACATTACTTAGGTACAGTACTAGACATATTGTAGGCTCTTAATTAATCTTCCCAAATAAATTTAGGGATGTAAAACAAATTACAGCAAGAAGAAAAGGAATATCTATACACAAGATAAAGTCTTCTAAAAAGTATCATCCCATCTGGCATGTTCTCTCAACTTGCACGCATAAATTGGATGCCCAGAGAGAGAGGCTCTACTCAAGGGTATACCCTGTGGCGTTAACCTCCTACAAGCCAAAGTTTGTGAACTGTCCCCCTCCCAATTCATATGCTTCATATTACCAATTAGCCACTGGGTAAAATTAGTCCTTAGCAGAAGCATAGTGGTATACTATAAAACATTTTTCTAAAAATCTGGAGTGTATGCTCCCAAAATGTCCCAAAACAATAAAAGGTTCAAACAGAGTACAATGGCAGGGAGATATTGCATGTAAGTTAGGGCAAAGATAACTCATAGCTATTGGTAATGCAGGGCCTAGAAATCCTTACTCTTTTAATTCAGTCCTCACACAATTTCCCTTATATATAAAATCTCTGCTGAGAGTTTGACAAACTGGAAACTAAGGATCAGCTTCTCTCCATAGTCCAACTCTCTTCTCTGCTGACAGAAGTTATTCTTCTTGAGTTGCTTCCTCACTCTGGTGACTGACTCTCTGTAACTGTGTGTTAGAAGTGTGTTTCTTTTTGTTAAATGTAATATCTCCTGCTAGTTGACTAGGTCTCTTTCAATGCTTTATGGACAACAGAAGAGAGAAGGAAAAGGAGGAAAAATAAATTCTCTTCTCCCCCCTTAAATGGGTTTCCTCTACAAGCAACTTACAATATCTCCATCTCTTAAATTCTCAAGATTGCCTCCAAGATGGAATACATTTAGTTTGTTGACTTTGATCTTTAGTTATTTTTTTGAGGAATAGAAATCATAAAATGGAAAAGGCAGTCAGGAATCAAGGAAGAAGCTCAAGTAATTAAATGCATGTTCCATCTGAGAGCAGGGAAAGGATTGGAGGAAGGAGTACATATCCCATCCCTCCAGTTCCTTCATTAGAGTCTGGAATCAGAGCGCACTGTTTTCTACATAGGAGAGATGAAGCATGAGAATGAAATAAAAGTTATATCTTCTTTTAATTGATACTGCACCTCACCCCTTTGCTACTAAGTCAAGGCAGGGGGGAAATACAGTTTGCCACATCATATGAAAAAAACAAATCTTTTCAGGTCTCAATAGTAGTATGTTGGAGTCAGTTTATGGCTTTCAAGAGTCAATTATAAAATTCTAATAATGAGCATTTATACCTCAGTAACTCTACAAATCAAGTTGATTTATTTTTTGCTGATTTTCGCCATCACTTAAAGTGATGGAGAAAATGTTAATAATGCAGATCAAACATAAAAGCAAGTGAAATCTAACTTTGGGATAGGAAATGGAGTTAGTAATTAAACATTAACCAGCAAATCTGAATTACTATAAGTTTGGAAGCAGTTAAAGAATTCATTTACAAAATAACTAAATTCTGAGTCACACATATGGCCATCTAGATATAGAAAGAGAAAGTCTGTGCATGCTAATAATAACCCACATTACAAAAGAAATAACAAGATGACTTAGCCCTATCAGATCTAAAATTATATTATAAAGCATCAAGTCATCAAAATTGTCTAGTATTGCTAGGAAATAGAGTAGTGGATCAGTGGAATAGACTAGGTGCAGTAGCAGGAAATGATTATAGTAATCTGCTGCTTGAAAAACAGTCCAGCTATTGGTATAAAAACTCTTCAATAAAAACTGTTGGAAAAATTGGAAGTTAGTATGAAAGAAACTTGGATTAGACCAACACCTGACACCCCATACCAAGATAAGTTCAAAATGGATACAGTATCTAGACATAAAATACAATATTATAAGCAAACAAGAAGATCAAGGAGTAGTTTATCTGTTCAGATCTATGGAAAGGAAAGCAGTTTATGACCAAGGAAGAGATGGAGAACATCATTAAAAACAAGTTAGATAATTTTGAATACATTAAATTAAAAAACTTTTGCACAGACAAGACCACCGTAATCAAGATCAAAAGGAATGTAGTAAATTGGGAAACAATTTTTTTATTAAAGATTTTATTTATTTTGCGTTTTACAATTTTCCCCTAATCTTACTCCCCCCCCCCCAGAAGACAATTTGTCAGTCTTTCCATTGTTTCCATGGTATACATTGATCCAAATTGAATGTGATGAGAAAGAAAATATATCCTTAAGGAAGAAACATAAAGTATAAGAGATAGCAAGATCAGACAATAAGATTTTTTTCCCTAAATTTAAGGTTATAGTCCTTGGTCTTTGTTCAAACTCCACAGTTCTTTCTCTGGATACAGATGGTATTCTCCATTGCAGAGAGCCCCAAATTGTCCCTGATTGTTGTACTGATGGAATGAGTGAGTCCAACAAGGTTGAGTGGTTTTCCTGGTTCTGCTCATCTCACTCAGCATCAGTTCATGCAAATCCCTCCAGGCTTCCCTGAATTCCCATTCCTCCTGGTGTCTAATAGAACAATAGTGTTCCATGATATACTAGGACATTTACTTAATTTTCAATTTTTTTGCTACCACAAACAGGGCTGCTATGAATATTTTTGTACAAGTGATGTTTTTACCCTTTTTCATCATCTCTTCAGGGTATGAGACCAAGTAGTGGTATTGCTGGATCAAAGGGTATGCACATTTTTGTTGCCCTTTGGGTGTAGTTCCAAATTTCTCTCCAGAAAGTTTGGATGAGTTCACAGCTCCATCAACAATGTAATAGTGTCCCAGATTTCCCACAACCCTTCCAACAATGATCATTATCCTTTCTGGTCATATTGGCCAGTCTGAGAGGTGTGAGGTGGTACCTCAGAGAAGCTTTAATTTGCATTTCTCTTGCACTTTTTCATATGACTATGGATTGCTTTGATCTCCTCATCTGTAAATTGTCTTTGCATATCCTTTGACCATCAATTGGGGAATGGCTTTTTTTAAAAAAAAATATATAACTCAGTTCTCTGTATATTTTAGAAATGAGTCCTTCATCAGAAACATTAGTTGTAAAGATTGTTTCTTTTGATCTTGGTTACAGTGGTTTTGTCTGTGCAAAAGTTTTTTGATTTAATGTAATCGAAATCATCTAGTTTGTTTTTAACTGATGTTCTCCATCTCTTCCTTAGTCATAAACTGCTCCCCTTTCCATAGATCTGACAGGTAAACTAGCTCTTGATCTTCTAATTTGCTTATAATATTGTTTTTTATGTCTAAATCCTGTATCCATTCAGACCTTATCTTGGCATAGGGTATGAGGTGTTGGTCAAATCCAAGTTTCTTCCATACTAACTTCCAATTTTCCCAGCAGTTTTTTATTGAAAGAAAGAGTTTTTATCCCAGTAGCTGAACTCTTTGGGGTTATCAAACAGCAGATTACTATAATTGTGTCCTGCTACTGCACCTAGTCTATTCCACTGGTCCACCACTCTATTTCTTAGCCAATACCAGACAGTTTTGATGACTGATGCTTTAAAACATAATTTTAGATCAGGTAGGGCTAAGCCCCCTTCTTTTGTACTTTTTTTCATTAAATTCCTGAAAATTCTTGACTTTTTGTTTCTCCATATGAATTTTTTTTTAGGTTTTTGCAAGGCAAATGGGGTTAAGTGGCTTGCCCAAGGCCACACAGCTAGGTAATTATTAAGTGTCTGAGACCGGATTTGAACCCAGGTACTCCTGACTCCAGGGCTGGTGCTTTATCCACTGTGCCACCTAGCCGCCCCTCTCCATATGAATTTACTTACAACTTTTTCTAACTCATTAATTTTTTGGAATTTTTATTGGTAGGGTACTAAACAGGTAGTATGATGTTTTTCTGGTTCTGTTCATCTCTCTCAGCATCAGCTCATGCAAATCTCTCCAGGAGTTTTGCTGTCTATGTCTTCCTGTAGTTCTTTCAGCTTGTCCTCTAAGAGTTTGGATGCTATCCCATTGGGTGCATATATATTCAGTACTGAAATCACTTTATTATCTATGCTACCTTTTAGGAGGATATAATTTCCTTCCTTATCTCTTTTAATGCTATCTATTTTTGCAGCTGCTTTATCTGAGATAAGGTTTGCTAACCCTGCTTTTTTCACTTCAGCTGAAGCAAAATATATTTTGCTCCAACCTTTTACCTTTACTCTATATGTATCTCTCTGCTTCAAATGAGTTTCTTGTAAGCAGCATATTATAGAATTCTGGTTTTTAATCTACTCTGCTATTCGCTTATGTTTTAAGGGAGAGTTCATCCCATTCACATTCAGAATTATAATTGCTAACTCTTTATTGCCCTCCATGCTATCTTCCCTCTGCTTGTATTTTTCCTGTTCCCCCTTTATTGTATTCCCCAGTATTTTGTTTCTGAATACCACCCCCTTCAGTGTATTTGCCCTCCTATATCCACCCCCTCACCTTTCTTTCCCCTTTCCCTCTTTCCCTTTTCCCTTCCTTCTGTTAGTTCCCCTTTTTTCCTCCCCCTCCCTTTCTCCATACCCCCTCCCCTTTTCCATTTTTAATACTTGAAAGGTTAGATTTTTTTTTAAGTTAACTGAGTATGTGTGTAAGTTAACTTTAAGCCAAGTCTGATGAGAGGAAGATTCAGGTGTTTCTCTTCTCCTCCCTTCTTTCCCTCTATTACCATAGGTCTTTTATACCTCTTAGTGTAATGATATTTACCCCATTCAATCCCCTCCCTCCTCCCATCTCCTTCCTGTCCCCCTTTTTAAGGAAGTAGTGTTTTTAAATCATTCTATCTGAGTCATAGAAAATTTTGAGTATCCATCCCTTCTAGCTAAGTACATTCTATTTAATAGAGTTACAATTCTTGAGAGTTATTAAAGTCTTTCTCAGTCACAATGGAGGCATGGACTTGGAATTCCTCAGACCAAAGGAGCCCAGGGATGGTGTTTGCAGCTCTCCTGCTGGCAAGTTCCAGACAGTAAGTACCAACACCAAAACATGCTAATAAAGCAGGTCTGGCTCTCCTGGGCTGTAACCCGCTGCTAATCAGGTTGATCATCTGCTGATCTGCCTTCTCCCAGGACCAGGACTCACCCAGGACCAGGGAAACAAATCCTCAGGTAGATGTTCTTTCTCCTGGCATTTCTTTCTGTTAAGAGGTTTGTTCCATATCATAGATGGGGAAAGATGAGGAGACCTTAGAACCATGCCTGTCTTCTCTCTGCCATCTTGGCTGTGCTGGGAAATAATTTTTACAACTAGTATTTCTGATAAAGGACTCATCTCCAAAATATACAGAGAACTGAGTCAAATTTAAAAAAAAGACAAGCCATTCCCCAATAGACAAATGGTCAAAGGATATGCAAAGACAATTTATAGATGAGGAAATCAAAGTAATCCATAATCATATGAAAAATTGCTGTAAATAACTAATTATTAGAGAAAAGCAAATAAAAACATCCCGGGGTTACCACCTCACACCTCTCAGACTGGCCAATATAACCAGAAAGGACAATGATCAGTGTTGGAAGGGATGTGGGAAATCTGTGACACTAATACATTGTTGGTGGAGCTGTGAACTCATCCAACCTTTCTGGAGAGCAATTTGGAATTATGCTCAAAGGGCAATAAAATTGTTCATACCCTTTGATCCAACAATACCACTACTGGGTCTATACCCTGAAGAGATGATGAAAAAGGGCATCACCTGTACAAAAATATTCATAGCTTTTTTGTTTGTGATGGCAAAAAAATGGAAACTGAGGGAATGTCCATCAATTGGGGAATGGCTTAACAAACTGTGGTATATGTATGTGATGGAACACTATTGTTCTATTAGAACCCAGGAGGGATGGGAATTCAGGGAAACCTGGAAGGATTTGCATGAACTGATGCTGAGTGAGATGAGTAGAACCAGAAGAATACTGTATACCCTAACAGCAACATGGTAGTGATTATCAACCTTAATGGACTTGCTTATACCAACAGGGCAACAATCAGGCACAATTTGGGGTTATCTGTGACAGAGACTGCCATTTGTATCCTGAGAAGGAATTGTGGAGTTTGAACAAAAACCCCTGGACTATTACCTTTGATTTAAAAAAATAAGTTGTCTTACTATGTTTCTTCCTTAAGGATATGATTTCTCTCTCATTACATTCAGCTTAGATCAATACATACTATGGGAATGATGTAAGGACTAGCAAACTGCCTGCTGTGGGGGGTGGGGGGAGGGAAGGGAGTATGGGTGAAAAATTGTAAAATTCAAAATAAATAAGACCTTTCTAAAATTAAAAAAAGTAGTAACAAAGGGTTATAGGAAGCACTACTTCCACTAACCACACCTAGATCAGCTATGCAATTGACCTTGATTGGTCTATGTGTTCAAGTGCTGACTTGACTCTACTGTAGTTTTTATTCTGTCCACTTATGACAGTGACTTAGTCTTTTCCTCACTTGAACTCCTTAAGAGAACTGGAGCTTTGAACTCATCTAGCATGGCCATAGGAAAATCAGAAAAACAGTTGAAGTATATCAATACAAAACCAACTGGGATAAAAGAATCTTCCACAAGGAAATAAAAAATCTACAATGGTTGTCTCCACATGGAGTTTCTGGGAAAGCTGGAATACAATAAGCTTTTCTCTACATGTGATCCTAATTTCTCAAAGGAGGGCATTGAAATCTTCCAGACCTAATGGTCACAATAGAAGAAAAACTGTGTCAGTGGATAGGGTATAGGACAAATAGTGATGATACCTAATACCTGGAAAAGAAGAGAAAGGGGGGCAGTTAGGTGGCACAGTGGATAGAGCACTGGCCCTGGAGTTGGGAGGACCTGAGTTAAAAATCCGGCCTCAGACATGTAATAATTACCTTGTTGTATGACTTTGGGCAAGTTACTTAACCCTTGCAAAAAAAAGGGAAAAAAAGAAGAAAAAGGATAGAAGGAAAGAATGCTACAAGAAAAAGAATGGATAGATACTACACTCTCAAGAACATAAAACAAGACTGATACTCATGAAGTAAAAAAAGGAAAAAAAGGAAATGACAATCTAAAAACAGATATATTACAATTATTAACTATTGTTCTAAAAGATGAATATCTGAAAACTCCCGGGGTGGAGGGGAAGCAAAACAATAGTTTTGAGAAGGAGCATTTTTTTTAATTCCCAAAAGCCATAAAAAATCAACTGTTAAATGTCCCCCACACACAGCATAGAAATAACATGGAACATATATATATATGTAAGAAAATCTAAACAATAAACACATTGTTCTAATTTCTCCCACAGATTCTATAATTTCCTGTTAGGGTCTTTAAACTATTTCTTCAATTTGAGAGCATCTGTTATTCTGCTTGAATAAACAAATGAATGGAAACATTATCCATGTTTCTCCTCAAAAAGAATCCCAGTGGAACAGTAGGAGTACAATGAAGATATAACGAAGAAATAAAATATTGCAGGACTTGGAGCTATTTGGGGATAATCCTTCAGAGTGTAGGAATTAGTTTGTTTTGTTTTTAAAAACAGAAGGAAGATTCTCTTCCTTTTAGGGAAAAATGGGTGCTACCAAGAGCAGAATTTCAACAAACACTCAGGAATAGGAAATAATCAACTTTCATATTTGTTTCTTGCTCAGATTGTCAAATATATAGTTTTTTAAATCAACAATTACTATCTAGAACTATTTTCATGTTTTATAAGTATTTTAGGCCTTCTGCCACTATTCTTCTCATATTGTGAAATGAACTAATTTCACCCATTTATTCATTTTACTTCCCTTCTCCTCTAAATTCTGTTGATGGCTGCATAGTTCAGTGGAAATTACCAAGGCTTTAGAATCAGAGAACATCAGTTCAAATACTAACATTATTATTTAGTTCTATGTTAACTTAGGCAAGACATTTAAGTCTTCTGAGACTCAGTTTCTTAGTTTAAAAAAAAGTAGGAATTGTACCAAATAATTTCTAACTTTACAGCCTATGATTTCTAGAAGAATATGCTGATACACATTAGCAGTAGTTTTCAAGTATTGGCTTGGTGTATCTTGGTGTGCAAAGAAATTCTTTTTTTTTTAAATTTAAGATTTTGTTTATTTTGAGTTTTACATTTTTCCCCTAATCTTACTTCCCTCCCCCCACCCCCACCCCCCACAGAAGGCAATTTGTCAGTCTTTATATTGTTTCCATGGTATACATTGATCCAAATTGAGGGTGATAAGAGAGAAATCATATCCTTAAGGAAGAAACATAAAGTATAAGAGATAGCAAGATCAGACAATAAAATATCAGTTTTTTTCTATCAGTTTTTTTTTCTAAATTTAAGGTAATAGTCCTTGGTCTTTGTTCAAACTCTACAGTTCTTTCTCTGGATACAGATGGTATTCTCCATTGCAAAGAACCCCATATTGTCCCTGATTGTTGCACTGATGGAATGAGTGAGTCCATCAGGGTTGATTGTTTTTTTGGTTCTGCTCATCTCAACTCAGCATCAGTTCACACAAATCCCTCCAGGCTTCCCTGAATTCCCATCCCTCCTGTTCCATGACATACATATACCACAGTTTGCTAAGCCATTCCCCAATTGAAGGACATTTACTTTCCAATTCTTTGCCACCACAAACAGGGCTGCTATGAATATTTTCATACAAGTGATGTTTTTACCCTTTCTCATCATCTCTTCAGGGTATAGACCCAGTAGTGGTATTGCTGGATCAAAGGGTATTCACATTTTTGTTGCCCTTTGGGTGTAGTTCCAAATTTCTCTCTAGAAAGGTTGGATGAGTTCACAGCTCCACCAACAATGTAATAGTATCCCAGGTTTCCCACAACCCTTCCAACAATGATCATTTTCCTTTCTGGTCATATTGGCCAGTCTGAGAGGTATGAGGTGGTACCTCAGAGAAGCTTTAATTTACATTTTTTCTAATAAATAATGATTTAGAGCACTTTTTCACATGACTATGGATTGCTTTGATCTCCTCATCTGTAAATTGCCTTTGCATATCCTTTGACCATTTGTCAACTGGGGAATGGCTTTTTTAAAAAATATGACTCAGTTCTCTGTATATTTTAGAAATAAGTCCTTTGTCAGAAACATTAGTTGTAAAGATTGTTTCCCAATTTACTACATTTCTTTTGATCCTGTTAACAGTGGTTTTGTCTTGCACAGAATTTCTTAATGTCATTCTATGAAGACTCTTGATTTTATATTGTCATAGTGTTGCATCGAGAAAGTAGTTTCATCTGTCATCTAAAATATATTCTCTAGTGCAGAGTAAGTCACTATCACCAAACTCTCCTAAGAACTAGATTACTTATTTTGTGTTTGCTTTTTCTTGTGTAATAGGGGTAGCTTTAAATCCTTATTCATCTTCCAAATATCCCTCTTACTGTCAGCTTTAGCCATTTGGCATCTTGCTTTATTTTCTTACCTAAAGTAATTAATATTCATGCCTTAAAATTGAGTACTTCTGTGATAGTGCATGACTGATTTAGTGTAAAGGTGGTAGGTTTGTGCTAAGGAGCTAGCTGGTAATTCACTTAGGCCCCACCTGAAAACTTAGCATCTCTGACCTCTGGAGTCAACACAGGCTCTAGAGAAGGAGAAATCAGAACCCACATATCTGGTTACTGATTTCCAAGGAGCCACTTTCTTTAAGATAATAGTGTGAGAGCAGCTAGGTGTCACTGGCCTTGGAGTCAGGAGGACCTAAGTTCAAATCTACCCTCAGATTTTGTGACCTTGGGTGTCATTTAACCTCAATTGCCTCCAAAAAGAATAAATGAATAAATTCTTTGAATTGAAGGGTCTGGGTACTTCTCTTCTTTGTAAACTCTTATGCCTAGCATAGTTCCTGAAATGAATCTTTCACATTTCTGCCCCTCCCATGAGACTCTTCAGAATTTGATTTTGGTTCTATTCCTGATTGCCCATTCAGGAGCATTAGCCTAGCTCTGTCCTGCATTTCATATCTGTTTCTGTTGTCATGGGGTTTTTTTAGCTTTTTGCAAGGCAATGGGGTTAAGTGGCTTGCCCAAGGCCACATAGCTAGGTAATTATTAAGCATCTAAGGTCACATTTGAACTCAGGTCCTCCTGACTCCAGGCCAGTGCTCTATCCTCTGAGCCACCTAGCCACCCCTTGCTATCATCATTTTTGATTATGCTTCCAGTTCTGGCATAGTATCATCCTGGCACCCTAAGAAAAATGGTCAAGACTAAAGTATTCAAATAGGTCCCACCCCTTTCTCATGCAACTGCTACTCTGGTTGTATATTAATCACTTTCCATCATATACCCTTGTGATAAGGACATTCCCACTACCTCACCAACTCAACATGGTTTTAAGCCTTTTTGCTTGTCCTGATCTAACCTTGCATCAGATTCTAGCAACAGTTCATTAGGACCCTGCCCTCTAGTCCTAGTTCTGGGTCCTTCTCTTATTATTTCTTCTGTGTTGAAGTTTTCCTTATGTTATCCTGTCCCATATTCTTCTTTTTTGTGTGATTTTTTTCCAGAGACTTAAGGAAACTTAACCTCCAAAATACAGACCCAACAGCTGGTTCCCTGGTAGTTGCTGCCAGATCCATCAGTCTTGATTGGCTGACTATATTTCTTCTAGGGGCCAAATCCTACATTACAAAGCACTGTGATCTATACACCTACTAAAACATAATCCTTTTTTTCCTCCACAATACATACCTTGATGCATCACATCTACTTGTTTGGACCTCTTTCTCTGGTCTAGCCACACAACCCCCTAACAATATTTTTTCATCTGAATGTCTATTACTATGATCCCATGGATGTTGAACCTCCTGCACTGACACAACACTTCCCTGTACAGACTTCCTATTAGAGTCCATGACTGAAATTTTCCTGGATCAGCTGCCCTGCTCTGGTCTAGTATTTCACCTTCCAAACTTGGGAAATGTTAATAACAGTAATTCCATGAATGATCTGCTTACCTGCACTTTCTATACAGAAATACATCATAAAATAATCCAGAAAAGCTTAAATTTTATTTAACAAACTTCTTATAACCAAGGTTAAAACAAAATAGACTTCTTCGTATTAGCAGCATATTCTTAATGGGGAATTTCTAATAATTGTTTGTAAATGAGGAGCCAGCTTGGTTCAAGGAAAAGAGCAATAGATAAGAATTGACAGACTGAGGTAAAAATAATCACTTACTATGATATAACTTAGAAAAGTCACTAATATTCTTCCAGCATCAATTTCTTCATGTGCAAAAATGAGAACAATAATATATGTCATTCTTATCACAGAGGATTATTGTGAATCCATTTGTTTATTATAAAGAGTTATTTAAATAAAAGTTGTTATTAGTATTATTACATTAATTGTGACATCTCTTGTTAACTAATGTGCTCAGTTGCTAATTTTTATCAAGAAGGAAGCTAGTCTATAAGAAATCATGAGGGACAGGATTTCAGAAAAGCCTGTAAAGATTTGCATGGATTGATGCTTAAGTGAGATGAGCAGAACCAGAACACTGTATACACTAACAACATGGGGTGATAATCAAAGGCTCACCTCATCATTGCAATAATTAGGGACAATTTTAAGAGATCTGTGAAGGAAAATATGATCTTTATCCAGAGAAAAAACTGGAATTTAAACAAAGAATAAAATTTATCATCTTCAATTTTTAAAGTTGTTTTATGTATTACCTAATTTTGCTATCTCTAATGTTTTCTTTCTTCCTTTTGGATGTTTCTTCTCCTATAACACATTCAGGTTTGATCTATGCATATCGTGGATGCAAATGTAAAGACTATAGCAGATTGCCTTCTGTTGGGAGGAGAGGGGGTAGGGAAGGGAGAAAGGGAGAAAAGAATTGTAAAATTCAAAACCTTGCAAAAATGACACATACTATTGTATGTAATTGGAAAACAAAATATTTATATAATGGGGGGGGGTAGGGAAGGAAGCCAGGTGGAAGTTTATCCTCAGAAGTAGATGATACCTTGCCTCCTCTCCATCCTGTGTTGGAAGCTATACCCTTGTTTGGTTGAATGAGTCAGAGGTGACATTTCAGATCATGTCTTCTGATGGTTAGTGGTATTTAAGTCAAGGATAGATGCAATCCACAGGGGTCTGGTCCTCTAGTCAGATATCCCCCACCCAACCATGCAGACTAGATGAAGATCAAGAGCATAATAGCAATAAATGTGCTTTTAACTAAAAAAATAGTAGATGCTAATTACTGAGCCATCCTTTCTCAATCTTATGGCTTCTAATAATTACTAAAATCAACTGAAGTTCTTTTTCAGTGAGGCTTCCAGCTTAAACATCTTCAGGAATTCCAATAGATCCTCCACAAAGATCTAAGTGCACCTTCTTTGTTCTTCTAAAATACATTACAATTACCTTTTGCAGAGCCCCTCCTGGATGAAAAATAGAATTCTCTGAAATTTTTCCCCTTTCCCTGATGCTTTTTAAAGGGGTTAGACCCTCTCATTTCCTAAATATACAAGCAAATATATTTTAAACACATCTATTGACAATATCAGTGTATTTTCGACGAGGAAAAAAGAGGAAGACAATATTGTAAGATCTGTATCTATATGGAGTCTAATTTACAGTGTTTATTTTATATTTCCTTTTAAGTATCTTTTTCCATTAAAATTTTACTCTCAATGGGAAATGATGAAAATATATCAGTGTAAAAAGATTTTGTGAATATTTTGCTAACCGCAGCCTGGATGTGTTATT
Source organism: Macrotis lagotis (assembly GCF_037893015.1). NCBI lineage: Eukaryota > Metazoa > Chordata > Mammalia > Peramelemorphia > Peramelidae > Macrotis > Macrotis lagotis. The sequence goes on along the minus strand of NC_133659.1, from coordinate 213,772,112 downwards.
ACTTAGACAGCTGTGATCAAATTCTCAACATCTGAGGTTTGCTTTTGACTGTGAATCCAGTATAATGCTAAATTGGATACAACAGCGAAAGCTGCCAAGCTACAAATCATGCTTATGAAAACTGTGGAAAAGGCAGAGTCAGAGTCAAAAGCACAAACATGGAAATAAGTAATTTTTAGTTTATTCTCAGTGCTGACTAATTCCTTACACTAGCCAAACACTTCAGTTTCTCAGCCTTGTTTTATATTAAGCTGGGTTAACTATACCAGTCCCTTGCCTGCCTAAGAGAAACATTGTAAGATATCCCTCTTTGATTCTCTCAAAAGTATCTTGCCACAAAGTTTCCCAAAGTGTGTCTTTAAAACCACAAGGAAACTAATTCTATCAATTACTTGGGAAAAGAGCTACCCCTATTATGAATGAAAACACGAAGTCTTTCAAGGAAAAGGAAACTCAGTGACAACTTTTCAAGGTCAAAAAATTGTACTATGGCAACAAAATTTTTAAAAAGGTACATCTAAGGTGCAGCTAGGTGGCACAGTGGATAGAGCACCCACCCTGGGGTCAGGAATACCTGAGTCCTTTCCACAACATCCTTCATGAGTGGTCTAGTTTTGTCCACTGTAATACTTACAGTAATAAAGACACTCAGAATTTAGAATTTAGAAAACCTGTGGAAAGGCAGCATGATGCAGTGGATAGAGCACTGAAATTAGAACCAGGAAAATCTGGGTGATGATCCTATGTGACCAAAGGCAAATAATTTAACTTCCTGATATTCCTAATCTATAAAAGATTTTAACTGTAGTTACTATTTCACATGGTTGTTATAAAGCTTGAATGAGATACTACAAAACCTTAAAGCATTGTATAAATTATAGTTACAATAATTATTTCCTCCAAAAGTGGTATGTTCCACTTTTGGGTAACCCACTTTACTAGGCAGATGCAACTTCTAACCAATCTAGCACTTTGCACTGAGGCTCAGAATCAGTTTGATTGTTAAATGTGAATGGGTATAGTGCTTGGACTACTTTAAACCCTCTACTGTTTCCTGAACTAAGTGTGAAATGCCCTGTTTTAAACAAGTTCCTAGAAAGGTGTGAACTCTCTCTGGGTCCTGGGCCTTTGTCCCATTGTTCTGTCCTTTGAAATGAGTTTGAAAGCAAAGAAGTTGCGATTTCTGTGAAAATCATTGAATTAATACCACCGAAATGAAGTGCACACATTTTCTAGATAAACAATATTGACAAGAGGCAGAAACATTTGGAAAATAGAGAGAAGAGCTGAGAGAACAAAGCAAGAGATATAGACCCATTCACTAGAAGTAGAGAGGAAAAATGAGGGCATCATTCCTGATACTGAGAGGCTTCTATGCCCATGTGGTCCCCTAAGAGAAAAAAAGGAGACAAAGTTTGAAGGAACAACCTGAAAGTATCCTTTCATTAGTCCTGTGAGTCATATAGATTATTGGATGTCCCTAATTGGGTTGATAAAAAAAAGAAACTGATGGAGGTGTGATTTTTTAAAATATTCTTTTGGATTAAATAAAACTTTTATAATTAATGCCTTGTTAGTTTTGCTGTTTGCATTGGAGTTGAAAACACTTTTCACTCTTGATGGGGAAATTAAACAGGAGCCAAATTCAAATTCTGAAATTCCCAGAGGAAATCCTGCATGGGCCATAAGCCATAGAAAAATTATTGAGAAGTATTCAAGATGGAATTCAATGCATGGTGAACTCAGCATTACAGTCCAAAGCCATAGGTTAAGAATAGAACATTTTACTCTCTCTTCAATAAAAACTGTTGGGGAATATTAGAGTTAGTATGGAAGAAACTTAGATTAAACCAACACCTCACACCCTATACCAAGAAAAGATTGAAATGGATACAGGATTTAGACATAAAAAACAATATTATAAGTAAACTAGATCAAGGAGTAGTTTACCTGTCAGATTTATGGAAAGGGAAGCAGTTTATGACTAAGGAAGATATGGAGAACATCACTAAAACAAACTAGATGATTTTGATTACAGTAAATTAAAAAGCTTTTGCTCAGACAAAACCACTGTAACCAAGATCAAAAGAAATATAGTAAACTGGGAAACAATCTTTATAACTAATGATTCTGACAAAGGAGTCATTTCTAAAATATACAGAGAACCGAGTCAAATTAAAAAGAAGGCATTCCTCAATTGACAAATGGTCAAAGGATATGCAAAGGCAATTTACAGATGAAGAGATCAAAGCAATTCATAGTCATATGAAAAATTGCTCTTGGGGTGGCTAGGTGGTGCAGTGGATAAAGCACCAGCCCTGGAGTCAGGAGTAACTGAATTCAAATCCAGCCTCAGACACTTAATAATTATCTAGTTGTGTGGCCTTGGGCAACCCACTTAACCCCATTTGCCTTGCAAAATTCTAAAAAACCAAAACAAAATAAAACAAAAAAAAAGAAAAAACCCAAAATATGCTCTAAATCATTACTTATTATAGAAACGCAAATTAAAACACATCTGAGGTACCACCTCACACCTCTCAGACTGGCCAATATGACCAGAAAGGATAATGATCATTGTTGGAAGGGATGTGGGAAATCTGGGACACTAATACATTGTTGGTGGAGCTGTGAACTCATCCAAACTTTCTGCAGAGCAATTTGGAACTATACCCAAAAGGCACAAAAAATGTGCATACCCTTTGATCCAGCAATACCATTACTGGGGGAAAAAAACCCTGAAGAGATGATGAGAAAGGGTGAAAACATCACTTGTACAAAAATATTCATAGCAGCCCTGTTTGTGGTGGCAAAGAATTGGAAATCAAGTAAAAGTCCTTCAATTGGTGAATGGGGAATTAACAAACTGTGGTATATGTATGTTATGGAACACTATTGTTCTATTAGAAACCAGGAGGGATAGGAATTCAGGATAGCCTGGAGGTATTTGCATGAACTGATGCTGAATGAGATGAGCAAAACCAGAAAAACATTGTACACTCTAACAGCAACATTGGAGTGATGATCAACCTTGATGGACTCATTCATTCCACAAGTGCAACAATCAGGAACAATTTGGGGCTCTCTGTAATAATACCATCTGTATCCAGAGGAAATAACTGTGGAGTTTGAACAAAGATCAAGGATTATTACCTTTAATTTAGAAAAGAAAACTGATATCTTATTGTCTGATCTTGCTACCTCTTATACTTTATGTGTCTTCCTTAAGGATATGATTTCTCTCTCATCACATTCAATTTGGATCAATGAATACCATGGAAACAATGTAAGACTGACAAATTGCCTTCGGGGGGGGGGGGGAAGTAAGATTAGGAGGAAAGTCATAAAACTCAAAATAAATATCTATAATTCAAAAAAATAACTTTTTTAATGGATTGTGAACATAACCCCAGTTCAATCACATTACAATTATCCTATAATATGTGAATATCCTTCCCTAAAGATCTTACCAAGGATTGAACATAGTACTCCAGATATGACTTAAACAGACAAAACTGTGGAAATGTAATCTCCCTTTTCTTGGCCAGGTAGTTTCATTGCTTTTGGTTTCTACTGTCAGTTTACATTGAGATCATAGTTTATTAAATCCTGTCTTTTCTACAAGAAAAGTTTTAGCTTCAAATAAAAAAAATATTTATTAATATTTGTTGTTTAGTTGATTAGTCATGTCCCAGATTTGGAGTTTTCTTGGCAAAGATGTTAGAGAGTTTTGCCATTTCCTTCTCCAATTCATTTTCAGATGGGGAAACTGAGGAAATCAGGCTTAAGTGATTTGCCTATGGTCACATAGTTAAGTATCTGAGGTCAGATTTGAACTCAGGAAGATAAATAAGGAATACTCCAGGATGGCACCACCTTTCTTCTTTATATAGGTTTAGAGTTTTCCAAAAGTGAAACTGTGGAAATGGTAACCTACAAAGTTCTGGATATCTTCAAGCAAAAGGCTGCCTCTTTGGGTTTTTCAAATATGAGATGGCCACTGAAATCTCTTCCAACTGTAATATTGTGATTTTATAAGTCTTGACAATGTCAGCAATAAATATCTTTACTACATATCACATTAGGGTAGATGAGAGAGGATAAAGATAAATGTGAAAGAGTCCTTGCCTCCAGGAAACAAATTCTATCAAGGAAAACAGCATGTTTACAACGTGTATACAAAAATATATACTCAAATATTTGTAACACTTGAAGTAAAGTCAAATGCAACTGGGGGGGGGGGGGAGGACAGCACACAGTGTTTGAACTGACCTTTGAAGAGAGTTAGGGATTCTAAGATGCAGATGAGAGAAAGGAAGTTCATTATGGACACAAGTAAAATCATAGAAATAAGGAATGTTGCTGTATATGCAAGTAATGATGGAAGACTTATTAGGACACAGAGTGAATGATGGAATATGAATATATATATATATATATATATATATGTATGTATGTATGGTAATCCTCAGAAAGTAATCAGATTGCCAAAGGCTTTTAACATCAAACACAAAAAATTTGTATTTTATACTAGAGTCAATAGGGAGGCACTGGAATTTGTTGATTTAAGGAAATGACATGGTCAGATCTAACCTTTAAAAATGCTATTTTTGTGGGTAACTGGGTGGTGCAGTGGACAGAGCACTGATTCTGGAGTCAGGAGGACCTGACAGTCATTCAATATTTACTTAACTGTGTGACCTTGGACAAGCCACTTAACCCCCAATGCCATGCAAAAATTTTTTAAAACAGCATTTTGGCAGCTGTGTGTAGGATAGATTGGAGCTGGGACAAGTGAAGTAAGGAGGCAAATTAGGAAACTATTGAACAAATTTAAGTGAAAGACAATGAGTCTCTTGACTACACAAATTTGTTACAAACTTCAATTTTATTATTTTTAAAATGGGGAATGGAAGATTTAGCAAAGAGGGAGAAAATATTATTGAGCTGGTTCAAATCCAGTCCCAGATATTTAATAATTACCTAGCTGTGTGGCCTTGGGCAAGCCACTTAACCCCATTTGCCTTGCAAAACCTAAAAAAAATATTATTGAGCTAATAATAAGGACCTTTGATGCTTTTAAAAATTGCAGAGGACAATTTGTGTAATCACCAGCTATGATGAACTTAGTTCCTCTCAGCAGTTCATTGATCAAGGACAATGGAAATTGCCATCCACACCCAGAGGGAAAACTATGGAGTCTGATTACAGACCAATGCATACTATTTTCACTTTTTAAAACTTATTTTATGTTTTTTTCTTTTTTCTCATGATTTATTCCTCTTTAATTCTGATTTTTCTTTTAAACATGACTAATATGGGAAAACATTAACATAACTGTACATAAATACAGATTACTTGCTATCATGGGGAGGGTAGGGTAAGGAAAGAAATGAGGCAGAAAAACCTCATTCCAAAAGGATGAATGTTAGAAACTATCTTTGCATGTAACTGAAAAAAAAATATGTAACATTCAAAAAATTGTATAAGGAACAAAAAGAACAGAAAGAATTAAAGGAAGAGAGAGAAAAAGAGCTATAGATAGACATAAAATATTTAAGTAATTACTACTATACTAAGTGCTAGAGATACAAGAAAATATCATTTTCCTACTCTAACGATTAGCATTTAAGAGTTTTTTAAAAATGATTTTCAGCTCTTCTTATTTGATTCTCACAGAAGCCCTGAGAGATAGGTACTATTATTTTTATCTCCACTCTTTTGCTTTTACAGCTTAAGAAATTGAGGCTAATGAAGATTAAATGACTTCCTCAGGATCATATAGCTAGTGTCTGAAGCAGGATTATATGCTCAAATCTTTCTGATTCCTGCTCTATCCACTGCTCTATCCACAGAACCATCTAGCTGTCTAATAGCAGAAGACAATGTATAATGTAAGACTAAACAGAAAGGGGAAGGTTTGTTGGAAACAGAGTTACTGTGGAGGAGGTGGAGCAGTACAAGAAATAAACTGGGTTGGGAGTCAAGGGAACATGGGTAGAGTTTTCTCATGAAATCATGATCTCAGTTAAGAACTCATAATCAAGAAAACAGGCTTCAAAGCAGTTATCTTAAAGTGGACAAGGTTGCTTTCCAAGAGATGGAAGTCTAAAGAGTAAGCTGAGTTGGATGAAAGTGGCATGTTGAATTTGTTATATATTTTTGAAGAGAAGCAAATTGTATGAGATTTGTTGTTTAAGGTAATGCCTTCGTTTTCTGTTCTAATATATGTGTATATAATATATACATATATATATGCATATGTATAGAAATACCCATTCTTTTGGTGTTAAGTTCAAAATAAAATAGCTAGGGTATAACTGTACTTATTTATAAGCCACAAGAAGGGAATAAGAGAGAGACAGAGAGACTGAGAAGAAGGAATGTTTATGAAAGCAATCTGCTGGAGTGTATGGGGAAAAAATGAGATCAAAGGTGTGATTAGGTTGGCCTTCAAAAAAATTGCTGTTTCTTCATCAACAATTCTAAGAGATAAAATTGTTTGGGAAAGAGTCTACAGTCTTAGGACAAAGACATGACATTGGAGTAATAGGAAATTAAAATTATCCAAACATAATAATATGTTATCTCTCTCATTTTTTCAATTTTTAAAAATATTTTATTTTACAACCTCATGCAAAAATAGTTTTCAGCAATCATTTTTTGAGGTTTTGAGTTTCACATTGTAAAGACTAACAGACTGCCTTCTGTGGGGATGGGGGAGGGAAGCAAGATTAGGGGGAAAAATTGTAAAATTCAAAATAAATAAATCTCCTTAAAAATATATTTTGAGTTTCACATTTTTTCCCTCCTCCTGAAGAAAACAATCTAACATAGTGAATAACTACATCGAACATATATCCAAATTGGGAGCAACTAGGTGGCTCAATGGATAGAGCACCAGTCCTGGAGGCAGGAAGACCTGAGTTCAAATGTGACCTCAGACAATAATTATCTAGCTGTGTGACCTTGGGCAAGTCACTTAACCCCATTGCCTTGCCAAAAGAAAATCCAATATATATCCATACTAATCATGTTGTGAAAGAAGAATCAAATTGAAAGGAGAAAAAGAAGCATTAGAGGGAAAATAACATAATACATAAGAAAACTTTTAAAAACTGAAGAAAATTTTGATCTGCATTTAAACTCCATGGTTTTTCTCAGGATATGGATGATATTTTCCATCACATATCTTTTAGAATTATCTTTGATTATTTTTAGGGGTTTTTTTGCAAGGCAAATGGGGGTAAGTGGCTTGCCCAAGGCCACACAGCTAGGTAATTATTAAGTGTTTGAGATCGGATTTGAACCCAGGTACTCCTGACTCCAGGGCCGGTGCTTTATCCACTGTGCCACCTAGCCACCCATATCTTTAATTATTGTGCTGCTGAAATGAGCAAGTCCATCATAGTTGATCATCACACAATGTTGCTATTAGTGTATACAATTTCTTCTGGTTTTGTTCACTTCACTCAGCATTAGTTCATGCAAGTGTTTCTAGCCTGTTTTGAAGTCCTTCATGATTTCTTATAGAATAGAACTTCGTATTTATATATCATAATTTGTTCAGCCATTCCCCAATTGATGGACCTCCCTTTAATTTCCAATTCTTTGGCACTATGAAAAGAATTCCCATAAATATTTTTGTATATCTAGGGCTTTTTATCCTTTTTTATGATCTCTTTAGGATACAGACCCAGTAGTGGTATTGCTAAATCAGTGTATGCTCAGTTTTGTTGCCTTTTTGTGCATAATTTCAAATTGCTCTCCAGAAAAATTGGATTAGTTCACAACTCCAGCGACAATGGATTAGTGTCCCAGTTTTCCCACAACCCCTCCATCATTAATCATTTTCTTTTTTGAGTGATATTGGCCAATCTGATTAGTATAAGGTGGTTATCTCAGGGTTATTTTAATTTGCATTTATCTAGCCAATGATGATTCAGAACATTTTTATGACTATAGATAGCTTTAATTTCTTCATCTGAGAATTGCTTTTTCATATCCTTTGACTATTTATCAATTAGGTAATGATTTGCATTCTTAAAATTTTTACTAAGTTCTCCATATATTTCAGAAATGAGTTCTTTAACAGAAACACTAGTTGTAAAAATTGATTCCCTTCATACTCTTAATCTTGGTTGTATTGGTTTTATTTGTGCAAAAAACTATTCAACTTAAAGTAATCCAAATTATCAGTTTTGCACTTTATAATGTTCTCTATCTCTTCTTTGATCATAAATTGTTCTTCTTTCCATAGATCTGACGAATTATTCCTTGTTCCCCTAATTGGCTTATGCTATCATCTTTTATGTCTACATGTTGTACCCATTTCCACCTTATGTGAGTTGGTGGTCTATACATAAATTCTACCATACTAGCTTTCAGTTTTCTCAGCACGTTTTATCAGAATGAGTTCTTGCAGATGGATTTATCAAACAGCAGATTACTATATCATTGATTATTCTTTCATTTGCATCTAACCCACCACTCTATCTTTTAGACAGTATCAAACAATTTTGATGACTGATGCTTTATAGCATAATTTTAGAACTGGTATGATTGGATCACCTTGCTTTGCACATTTTTTTCATTAATTTCCTTGATCTTGAATTTTTCTTCATATGAGTTTAGCTATTATTTTTTATTCTAGTGAAATAAAGTAATTTTTTACCAGTCTGATTATTATGGCACTGAATAAGCAATTTAATTTAGAATTGTCATTTTAGATCTGATTCTATTAGTGTGAAGTGTTTTATAGTTGTTTTCATATAGTTTCTGAGCTTGCCTAGGCTGGTAGACTTTCAAACATTTTATGTTGTCTACAGTTACTTTAAGTGGAACTGATCTTTTGTGACTGTGTCTTGTTGGTAATATATAGAAATGCTTTTGATTTATGTGGGTTTATTTTATAACCTTCAAGTTTGATAATGTTGCTAAATGTTTCAAGTAGGTTTTTAGATGATTTTCTAAGATTCTGTAAGTATGCCATGATATCATCTGCAAAAAAGAATGTTTCTTCAATACCTATTCTAATTCCTTCAATTTCTTTTTCTTCTCTTATTGCTTAAGTTAACATTTCTAATACAATTTTGAATAATAGTGGTGATCTTATTGGGAATGCTTCTAACTTATCCCCATTACATAAGATGCTTGTTTATGGCTTAAGATAGATACTGCTTATCATTTTAAGAAACACTCCATTTATTCTTATGTTCTCTAATGTTGATAGGAATGGGTGCTATACTTTGTTACAAGTTTTTTCAGTATGTATTGAAACAATCTTATGATTTCTGTTAGGTTTGATTTTGGTAGTCAATTATGCTGATAGTTTTCCTAATATTGAATCAACCCTGCTTTCCTGGGAGAAATCCTACTTGATTACAGTGTATTACCCTAGCAATAACTTGCTGAAATCACTTTGCTAATATTTTATTTAAAATTTTTTTCATCCACATTCATTAGGGAAATTGGTCTATAATTTTCTTTTTTCTGTTTTGACTGTTCCTGATGTTCAAGAAATTTGGCAGAACTTGTTCACCTATTTTTTAAATAGTTTAAATAAAATTGGAATTAATTGTTCTTCCAGTGTTTGGCAGAATTCACTTGTCAGATCATTTGACCCTGGAGATTTTTTTTAAGGAGTTCATTGATGATTTGTTCAATTTTTTTTTTCTGAAATGGGGTTATTCAAGTATTTAATTTTTTCTTCTGTAAATCTGGGCAATTTATATTTTTAAATTCTTCTTTCTTCCCTTCTGCCATCAAAAATGTTCAAGTATCCCTTCACCTTAAAGCATTTCCTTCATTAGACCCTACCAAACTCATCTCTCATATCTCTTTTTTTTTGTAGAATAAATTGTCTACATTCCTTACCTCTAATTCCTCTCCCCTTACTCATCCATTTTAGTCCTTAGCAAACTGGCTTTCTACCCCATCACTTAATTGAAACTCCTCTCTGTAAAGTTGCAAACCACATCATTACCAAATCTGAGGGTCTTTTCTCAGTCTTCATCTCTTAACCTGTCTACTGTATCTGATATTGCTTACTTCTCTCCTTTCTTAGAAACTGTAGTGATCTAGAAAGCAAATTAGAACAATAATACTATAAAGAAAAACCTTGGAAATACTTAGGAATTCTGATTAATGCAATGACATATCATGATTCTAGAGGACCAATGATGAAACAAGGTATTCACCAACTAGTTGAAAGGTGATGGACCTTTGTCAGATAGATACAATGAGGGAATTTGATTTGTTTGACTGAATATTTGTTACAAAGTTTTGTGGGTTTTTTTCTCCCAAAAACTTGGAAGGGAAGAGAATGAAGATAGATTTATCAAAAGGAGAGAAAATAAATTTCTTTAAAATATATAGAGGAAATCAGAATAGAAAAGATCACAGACAAGCAGAATATTTTTGAAAGTTGTTATATTTGTTAAAGAACTAAAGAGATGAGCAAACAATATGTGATATTTATATTTTCATTTACATTCCTTTTTCTATTCTGCTGGATATATGGAAGTGATCCTTTTATTTGGTGTTTGTTAATCTCTGACCAAAAAAAAATCAAGGTAGTAGGAAAATAGGTAAGGAAAAAACTTCTACATAAAATTTTACAAGGGTTTCATTTTCAAGATATGTAAAGTACCAACGTGATCAGATATAACACATTTTCTTTTTTTACTTCTTGCAAGGGGCTGGGATTGGAAGGCCTTTCCAGGAACATAGGGCCAGGTGGATGTTGGGCCTAAGGGGTGGTATGAGGGCTCGGGGCCTCTTGGCCCCAGAGCTGGGGATCTGTCTGCTATGCCACTCAGCTACCCTACAGCAGAGTCAGAGTGAAAGGAGAGAGAAAATATAGTACATGGCAGTGGAGAAATACGAAAGGAGTTGCAATCAGCAATGGCAATGGTGGAAAAATATGGAAGTAACTTTTGCCATGGATTTATCATAAAGAATGTGATCCACCCGCGACAGAGTTGTTGGTGTTGGAACAAAGACTCAAGCACATTTTTTATTATTATTATTTGGGGGGGGGTGCAGGGCAAATGGGGCTGGGTGGCCTGCCTGGGGCTGCATAGCAGGGTGATCATTGGGTATCTGAGGCCAGATTTGGACCCGGGTGCTCCTGGCTCAAGGCCCAATGCTCTGTCCACCACCCAGCCACCCCTACTATTATTAGTATTTTATTTTATTTTGGGTCTTTTTTTTTCCTTTTTTTTTTGGTTTTTGCAGGGCAGTGGGGTTCCGGTGGCTTGCATGTCACACGACTGGGTGATTTCTGGGTGTACAGGGCTGGATGTGGGCTTGGGTGCTCATGGCTCCAGGGCTGGTGCTCCGTCCATTGCACCACCTGGCCATACCTACAATTATTATTTTTTTTAATTTTAATTTTTTTTCTCTCCCCTTTATTGCTCAAGCAAGTCTATATTTATGGGGGGTATTTCATTTACTCTTAAACAAGAATATTTTATTAATGTATAAAAACATTATTTGTACAAAATGAGAATAAACATTAAATAAAAAAGAAATAAAAAGATATGTAAAGTACCTATCAGATTTATGAGCCATTCTCCAATTAATATGTGGTCAAAAGATAAGAAAAGGCATTTTCTAAAAATGACATTCAAGTTATTAATATCTATATGAATTCCTATCATAAAAGTCTGTGATTCAATGACACCGATGTCTTTGCTGTTTTTGCTGTTTCTATTTTTTTTTTTTTTTAGTTTTTGCAAGACAATGGGGTTAAGTGGCTTGCCCAAGGCCACACAGCTAGGTAATTATTAAGTGTCTGAGGCCAGATTTGAACTCAGGTATTCCTGACTCCAGGGCTGGTGCTCTATCCACTGTGCTACCTAGCCACCAAATGATGAGCCAAATTCTAGAGGGACAGACACTGCCAAATCCAAACTATGGTGCCATGGTAACTGAATTGTTCTGACTGCTTATGGTATTTTCTCTTTAACTTGGGAGTTCTGGGATTTGGCTATAATATTCCAGGGAGGTTTTTTTTGGGGGGGGGTATCTCTTTCAGGAGGTTATTGGTAGATTCCCTCAATTTCTATTTTACACTCTGCTTCTTGGATCTCAGGGCAATTATGCTGGATTATTTCTTGAAAAAAGAAGTCTAGATTCTTTCCCAAGTCATGACCCAGTAATTTTAAAATGATCTCTTCTGGATCTATTTTTCAGGTCAGTTGCTCTTCCAGTGAGATATTTCACATTTCTTCTAGTTTTTCATTCTTTTGATTTTGTTTTATTGTTCCTTGATTCCTCAGCTTCTCTTAGCTCCATTCTACATTTAAAGGAGTTTTCTTCGGAGTTTTTTGAATCTCCTTTTCCATCTGGTCAATTCTGCTTTTTAAGGCATTCTCCTCATTGACCTTTTGGACTGCTTTTTTTCCATTTGATCTAAATTGGTCTTAAAATGTTATTTTCCTTGGGGTTTTTTGTATCTCCTTCACCAAGCTGCTGACTTGGTTTTCGTGATTTTCCAGCATTGCTCTCATTGCTCTTTCTTACTTGCTTTTCAAAGTCTTTTTTGAGCTTTTTCATAATCTGAAACTAATCCCTCTTTTCTTGGAGACTTTGTATACAGAAGCTTTTACTTTGTCACCTCCTTAACATATATTTTGATCCTCCAAAGTAATTTTCTATGATCATATTTTTATTTCTGTTGTTTGCTCATTTCTCAGACTATGACCTAATTTTAACATACTTCCAAAGCTTTTGGAAGTTATGAGAGGCTCTGACTGCTCTCCTGGCCTGTGCTCTGGTCTGTGGATGATCACAAGTTCTGCTCTGGAGCTGTGAGGAGATTCCCTGCTCCTCTATGGTAGTATGGGAACCCAGACTGGGCCCTGGATCTGAGTATGGGCAAAGCAGCAGAGTCCTGCCCCAAGAAGAGAGACCTCTGCAGTCTCTTCCCCACCCCCATCCCCTTGTTTTCTGTGGGCTGAGGACTCTGGAAGCAGCTGCTGGGTGGCTTCACAGGTTTTTGAGGTGGAGCTGCACTGAGACCTGTGCTGACCTGGGCTCCTTGCTCACTCTGCTGCTGCAGAGTTCTCCCACTGATACTCCATGCCATCCCTGGAAAAGCCTGAGCCAGGTCTGGAAACTATACCCACTGCCATAGACCCAGGAGCTCCCAGGGACCAAGAGCCCCATGGACTGTTCCTGGAAGGCTAGAGCTGGTTTACTCTGGTGGCTGTGGCCCAGACTGTGCTGAGACTGTTTTCAACCCATCCCAGTGGAACAGACCTTTCCTATGGATCTACCAAGTTGTCTTGGTCTGGAAAATTGTTTCACTTAAGTCTTTTTGTGAGTTCTGTCCCTCTAGAATTTGGCTAGTCATAATTTTATAGCATTTGTACTTTTGCGGGGGGGGGGGGGGGCGGTAAAACTTCTGGGAATTCCTGCCCTGCCATCTTGGTTCTGCCCCTGGCCTCGTTGCTTCTGGCAAAAAATACTCAATCTCCAACATCTGAGTATTTTCACTGGCTGCTCCCCAAAGATGGAATGTTCGCCATCCTCAATTTCCCCTCCTGACTGCCCTGTCTTCCTCAAGTCCCATAAAATATCCAACCTTCTCCAGGAAGCCTTTCCCAATCCTATTAAATTTCAGCACTTCCCTCTATTTCCAGTGTATGCTATATAGTTTTTCTGTCCATAGTTATTAATATGTCATTTCTATCATTAGATTGTGAGCTCTGAGGACGTTAAATTTCTTTACTTTCTTTTGTATCCTCTGTGATTAATAGAGTGCCTGACACATAAGAGAGGTTTAAAAAATGTTTGCTGACAGAACAAAATTTCTTAGAAAGTCATCTAAAGAAAATTCAAGTCAACAAACTTTAACTACACATCTACCTGGTACCAGGGATAAAAATACAAAGACAGGGAGGGAAATAGTTTCTGTGCTTGAGGAGCTCAGTCTTGACTGGGAAACAATAGACCCGCAACCATGTGCACACAATGTAGTTACAGGCTAAGTTGGAGATGGTCCTAAAAGTGCAACAGAATGAAAGGAGATTGGGAAAGGCTTATTAAATAAGGTGAAATTCTTAGCTGGAACCTAGAGAGCCAGGGCAACCAGGGGAAGAGATGAGGAGAGAGAGAGAATTCCAGGCATAGTGCATCACTATTAAAAATGTAGTCAGGAGATTAAGTATCTTGGACAATAACACCAAGTAGGTTGGTGTCACAGTATCAGTATGTGGAGGAAACAGGTAGAGAGCAGAAGGGAAGTATAAAGACTGGAACCATGGGAGGGGGTCAGGTCTTCAAGGGTTTTACAAACCAAATAGGGAACTTTATAACTGATCCTAGAGATAACAAAGCCACTAGAATTTGAATGAGGATGTGATATGGATAGACCACGCTGTGATCAATTTTGACAGCTGGCAAAACAGACTGCAGTGGGAAGAGACTTGAGGCAGGAAACCATAGAGCAGGTTATTGTTAAAGTCTAGTTGTGAGGTGATGAGGTCCTGCACCAGAGAGGGGGCAGTGTCAGGAGATACAAAAGTAGGTATATATTAGAGTTGTTGCTAAGATAGAGTCAACAAGACCTAGATATTTTGGAGTAAGACTGAGAGGACATCTAAGTTGGGTGCCTAGGTGACTGAGAAGACAGTAAAGACCTCTACAGTAATAAAGAAGCTAAGAAAAGGGGAAGGTATAGGGAGGATAGAGTTCAGTTTTAGAGAAATTATATAGATGCCTACAGAACATTCAATTCAAGATATTCAACAGGAAGTTAAAGACGAATAAAAGTCAGAAAAGAGGCCCCAACACTGAAAATTTTAAAATGACTTGTCCAGTCAAACATTCAAATAACAGAATATGATAAAGGCAGTAATCAAAAGGAAACTTTGCTTCTGGATGTCTCAGTGATGATTCATATCCAGTATTTCTTTGAGGCTAAAATCCTCAACTCACTTTCTCCCCAAAATATACAGTCAGCAGCTAAGTTGTGGTTATTTTATTTTTAACATCTTTTATATTCTCTTCCTTGTCTCCTCATACTATCACTATCCTATCCAATTTAGTTCCATGGTAACATCTGTTGGTTACATGTGTGAATTACATTAAGTATTTTCCTTTAACTTTGATGAGTTTGAGATAATATTCCAATATACATTTTGCTTCTTAATGTTTTAATTTAGCTCAACATTGACTCATTTTTGAGATCTTTGGATAGTGAATTTTCTTCTTTCCTCATTTTTTTCTTTCAACATCAACAATTTCCTTTTCCAAGTATACTTGTCATTTCTTTCCTTTCACAGATTTTTTGGATCTTGAATTCTATCTTCTTAATTTTGTGGATTCCTTTGCATTTTCTGTTTTTAAATCTTGTATAATTGCCATAAAGTCGAATCTATGCTGTTTTACAACATGTGAACATTAATTTTTGTTTTTTGATAGTGCTAAAAAATGCTCTTACATAATTGCCTGCTAAGTGGAATTCCATTGTTATTACAGCTATTTTCTTGGACGTCTTAGGGGTAATTTGATGTAACCATTACTGCTCCTAACTTGTATTAATGGAGTTTGACTAAATTATTTTGTGAACTACTCATTTGTGGTCTGTAAAACACTGACACTGTGGATCAATATTGTGAAAAATATGAGTACTGGTGACCTGAAGTCATGGAGACATCTTCTTGAATTAAAACCTGGCCTCAGACACTTAATAGCTGTGTGATTCTGAACAAATCACATAATTCTGCTTGTCCTGATTTCCTCATCTGTAAAATGAGTTGGAGAAGCAAATGGCAAGCCACTTCAGTATCTCTGCCAAGAAAACCCAAATGAAGAGTTGAATAGACTGAACAACAATCTAATTTTCTGTTTCATTCTACCAACAGCTGTGACTCTTAAAAGACTCACACACACTGGTAACCAGTAAAAAGAAGTCGATTTAACTTTCTACGATGTTGCTTGATGCTAACAAGTCCAGTACTTTCTAACACTCTCAACTAGTCATTTATCTGATTTATAAGATACCATCAAGTTCTCATATAATTTTACTTCTTCTTCTATAAAAGATGCTGGGTACAGAACCTGCTATTTCTATTCATGGTTGTCTGTTTGGTCATTATAAAGGGTAAAGTGTTGTATATTCCAATGACCTATGGAATATTTTATTCACCTCAACAACAGTCTTAATCCTCAAGGAGCTTGTTTTTGATATGGACGTCAGGGGTTAAGTAGGCAACACAATTATGTATAATAAATGTATGTATATAAATATATGAACAGATATACATAATAGATATATTATATGTATTCATGTAATATATATGTGCATTAGCATACTAGTAACTAGACAAGGGGGGGGAGGGAGGGGAAGGGACATTTAATACCTTTGGGAATATGATATAGTTAATTTTACCAAGGTGTTAACTACCTCTCCAGAGATCTGGAGGTTCTCTATAAAGCAGCTTCTTTATTGTTCTGCTTTTATTTCAATGCTGGAATTGAATCTAGATCTATTTTGACATTCTCATCACAAATGAAAACAAAACACACAGAGGCATTTAAAATACAATTTGGGTCATATCTGTATGCTTTTTTTGTTTTTTGCTACTAGTAAAGTAGAGAAAAATGTAGAAAGAATCCTTCCTTAAAGAACCATTCTTGGGGCAGCTAGGTGGCGCAGTGGATAGAGCACTGGCCCTGGAGTCAGGAGTACCCGAGTTCAAATTCAGCCTCAAACATTTAATAATTACCTAGCTTTGTGGCCTTGGGCAAGTTACTTAACTCCATTTGCCTTGCAAAAACCTAAAACGTAAAATAAAATAAAGAACCATTCTTGAATTCTAACAAAGGAGAACTTAAGCATCAGTATTTTAAGATGTAAAAACTTAATCAGATTCATTAATTTTAGATGAACTAATTTTGGGAAAATGAAATACCAATCTTGTCTCCAGAGGAATGATGAAGCATATTTCCTCTCTTTACAGATAGTTATTAATACTGAATGCTGAATATTTATTTTGTAAACCTACCTTTCTCTGTTATGAAAAATTAATTAGGGTAGGAATTACTGGGAAATGATGGTAAAATATGAAAGCCATCAATAAAATATTTTTTTAAAAATAAAATGAATGTAATTCCCTCTAAACATTAAAAAAGAATTAATGCCAGAAAACAAGTTAAACTTTATTCATCACTGTTTACAGTAAGAATTAAAAAAATCACCCAACATAATACTCAAAAGAAATATTTCCAAAGTGGCTAGGTGGCGCAGTGGGTAAAGCACCAGCCCTGGAGTCAGTAGTACCTAAGTTCGAATCTGACCTCAGACACTTAATAATTACCTAGCTGTGTAATTACCATTGCCTTGCCAAAAAAAAAAATTAATGCAAAAAAGATATATACTACAATGGAGATGGGTTTAAAATTATCAAGTAAATGAAAGGGTTTTTTTGGCTCCTCTAGTTCAAGGTTGTATGAACAACTAGTGTTCTCAATTTAAACTGTCTTGTATTTTATTGATATGTTTACAAATATTTCCTAAAAACAGACATCTATTGTTCATCATGTCTGATGACATGTCTTTTTGAATTTATCATCCCAGAAAGCATATTTTTACATTAAGTTGAATATGGAACTTTGGGTTAATACTAGAGTTAGTGAAAATAGGTCTTTATGCACAAAGGGGGATATGCTGGCCTTTAAATTAAGCAACAAAATTAACAGATCCCTCTAAATCTGTCATGGTTCAAGCGCGCGCACACACACACACACACACACACACACATACACACACTTGTGCCCTCAAAATATATCAGATGCAGACAAAGATTGAAACTGACAGTTCCAACCAGTTGCTCCATAAGAGAGCCTTGGGAATAGGATAAAGGTTTTGAGTTTAGGCAACAGACACAGATAAATTATAATATTCATTCTTTAATAGGTTAACAACTGAAGTCATATTTTCAAAGCACTTAGTTTGGTATGTTAAATACCTTTCTCAAATTCAATGTGATCAAATGAAATATTCATTGTCTCATTACCTTTTATTAAAGGGTAACAAAATTTCCATTAAAAACTTTACCAGACTGCAGCAACAAACATATTTGTAGTATTCTAGGCAATGATGTAGTACTGAAAAATTAGGTTTGCCTTATATAAGACCAATTTTAGAATATGACATATCTAAACCCCCCAAAATAATCACTGAAAACTACAAAAAAAATTATATATTTATATGAAAATTTAAGACAATAGAACAATTTGCAGTGTAGATAACAAAACTGTAGCCCAAGTTCTCAAAACAGTTTCTTCCCCAGACTTTTTAAATGAAGACAAATTCCTGTATTATTAAAAAGTTAATAGGGAAAAATAAATTGCATTTTAAAAACATATTTTGTGCCACATTTTCCATTTTTAAAGGGGTGCTCACACGCTTGAACTGACAACTAACAACACATCTCAAAGTCAAATATTTCTACATATTAGGCTGAAAAAAATTAAAAAGTAAACCATAACAGCCATCTAAAACTAAAGGCTACATTTATACTCAGACCAAAAAATATAAAGATGAATATTTACAATCATTAATTCACATTCATGACTTTTCAATAAGTGAATTCTTTTTCTCCTGTTAAAGTAAGAGATTCATAATTATAAAGTAAAAATAAAATATGTCCATATAAAAATAAAGGCCTTCACTTTGAAGGGCAAGTTTACTAATTTAGGTCAAGAAAAGGAAAAAATGGTCAGGTCGCAGAATGATATTAATAGTAAAACCATAAAAAGCCTAACTATTTTCCTTTTTTCAAAATCAATGGCTATATGATTGATATATAGCTACCACTTATCTCAAGGCTCTCAAGAAATAAGATTTTTTTTTAAAATGTGTCTGGAACATGTTTAGTACAAATATGAATGAAGTCAACAGTAAACACAAGTAAAAATTTTTCTACATTACTCAAATTTTTACTTTGAACTTATTAAAAACAAGAATTTAGGGAAGGATGCCAGATTTAAAGGCAAAATGTCAATATGAAGGCCTGAGAACTTTTCTTTTGAGACAAGTCTAATGATGAACTTGTTCCTATGAATTGAATTAGATAATTTTTGTCATTATAAATATTTCTTATTGCTCCTCATTTCTCAGTATACAATTTTTACCAAAAGGAATCACCTTAACCTGTGCTTTAAAAAAAAGGAATATCCTGAATGAGGTGGATGTCCTTATTTTTTAAAGCAACCTTTATCAATAGGACAAACAAATCTTGTAATATTTAAATTTGTTCTATCATGTATAAATATTTCTGGATTGTGCCTTGTAGTATTATTTCATACACATGAATATGCATTACAAATATATTAAAATTAATCCTTTCTTTTTTTCTAAAGATTGTATTAGTCATTTATTTAATTTGGATAAGAATAATAAAGATATGTTAGTAAGGAAGTAAAGAACCAGTCTTTATCTCTGACAATCTATTCAGAGGGGGGGGGGGTGGGAATAGATGCTCCAGGGATAAACACCAATGTTCACAAACCCCAAAATTTGTACATAAGGACATATGATGAAGAACTGAAAAGCAATGAAATTATCATGCTAATAATGTAAATTTGCCTAATGAAAAGAATCTAAACTTCACATTTCAAAAAAATTGATTACTTCTATGTACATTTAACAAATTAAAATTATTTGATATGAAAAAATTCATGCAATCTCTTACACAATGCATGTTTTACCAAAAAATTTATATTAAATTCTCTCAATATGAATGCATTTTCTCAGGGATTCAACTTCTCTATGCTTAATATTTTTTCCAACTGCAGATATAACTTGCTAATTGCTGCTTACTTTTTATTTGGTGTTCAAATAGCTAAAAGAAATTATACCCTCAAGTAAGATCTCTTTTTGCTATTAAAAAAGAAAATCAGCCTTATTACAATGATTTTTAGTTATTTAGTGATATTAGTGATCTTCAACAATGATTTGTTTCAAACATAAAATATTTATTTATGAATTTATCTAGAAAAGCAAGTCATTTCCTTTTAAGCCTGCCTTTCAATTGGTAATTTTATTACTGAAGTTCATGGTACCAGTATAGAAATGCCTAAGTCAATGCCTAAGTCAAAATTGGTAAAAAGAAAAAGGCAAGAGACAGAGCCTCAAATAAACAAAATAAAATTATATTCCATATTATCTTGATAAATTTCTGCTACAATGATAAATAACTTTAGCAATGTTTAAAGAAATGTATCTGGGGAACAACAAAAATTCAAGGCTGTGGTTCTTTACAGAAGAAAAGTAAAATCTCCAAGTAATTTTTTTAAATTAATTAGGAATTGGAGTTAGCTAGTATGATAGAAATAATCAAAATAAATAGTAAGATCATTGAGGTTACCTTTCACCTAACTATATCAGCTAAGAAGGTGATTTGATATTGGAAGTAAAGAAGGGACACTATTAGTCATTTTCATATTTTTGTCTAATGGTATGGATGTAATTAATATTACACAATAGCAAAAATCTTTAAAAGTTTGATGTGAATCTCACTTTCTTAACTCTAACAAGTGAAAATGCTTTAGTAAACTTGCTATTTAAAGAAGCCTTGAAATAAATCATTTTAAAGTGAATAACTTTATTATGTAAATAATCACTCAAATGTATCTTTTTCAATGTGTTATTTTTGGGCACCTGCTCTTCTTATATTGTGGACCATATAGATTGTGCATCAGTACCATGTATTGCCTATCAGTACTTTCTACAATCATTAGTGGATCTAGGCAGTGTCTAGCTTAAATTAATGAGGCTTAAGCAGCTAATGGGAAGATCATATTGATCTTATGTCTTATATAACTTGTGTCTGAGAATTTATTATATGAAATTATAATCATAAATTATAGCTTAAATTAATCTTGTATCTAGTTCTGGAAAACAACAAAAATCTAGTGTGTTCCCTGACATAGACAGTAACTTCCATTCTTGGTTCATCTCTAAAATAAAATCAACCAATGATGGTTAAATTCCTAAAACTCAAATAAGGATTGTCTGAAGTCAAAATACTAACATATATTAATAAGCCAAATCTTTCTCTTTCCAGGAAGAAAATATTCTATCTAATAAGGAAAAATTGAATTATCCCAGCTTTGTAGGCTATCTCCATTCCAGACATTTATGCAACAGAAAAACAGTGTATCAGTCAAATCATTAATAAATATAATTAATAATGACCTAGAAATGCTATTACCCCACATGTAAAATTTAAATTAACTCTAAAATACAATTAATATTATTTTTAGCTAAAATATGTAACAAAACCTGAACCAAAATCATTCATTCTGGTTACCATCTAGAGGAGAATTTTTTGATTATGACCTATTTCAGATATCTTTTCTACTGCTGCTTCTTTGAGATCTGCAATTTGCTGCTTTTTGTGAGGACTTAATTCTAAAAACTTAAGAGAAATAAAATCTGTATATTCTTTTAGTCTTTCGTATGTGCCAGTTTGAATAGCTACTTAAATTTATCTAGTTGGCCTGCAAAATAATAAGCTTATTTTTCCATCGAGCTGTAGATGAATTTGTCCCCCCAAAAAATGTTCAGTGTAAAAGAACTGTCAAAACTAATATTTTTCACTATTAATGAAAATGTAAATAGAGAAACACTGTTTGTAAAAGCCGAGGAAAATGACAAAAGTAAATACTTCTCTCAAAATACAGATCAGAAATAAACGACCTTTAAATAGTAATACTAAAATACAATTAACTTCACAAAAGAAAAATCAAAATATAGTAAAACAGTATTTCAATTAAAGAAGTCTGGAAATGTAGTGACATGACCATTTCCTATGACCCAAATGTTTTTCAAGGTTCACAGGACAAGTTACAAAGATTGGTCTTCAAACAATATAAAAATAATGTGAAGTGGAAGGGGAAAAAATCCTCTTAGAGGATTAAAAGGTAAGAGTTCAAAATACAACTCTGTCTTCCTGGGTTCTTTCCCACCAAAGAGTGCTGTTTAAAGTTCCACAACTATTATCTTCTTCTTCCTGTTCTTTAGTGAGTTCTACAAAAACCTAATGGGAGAAGAAAAATCCAATATATGTAAATGTTAAAGAAGACAGAAGAAATCTCTTAAATTACTAAAATTGGTTCTAAGTATCAAAATATATTTCTTGACATTACCAATATGCAGGCTCTGTATGTTAAGAGAAATGAAAATTTTGTCCCATAACTTTATCAAGTTATTTTATTGAGCCCAATTAGCATATTCATATGGCATCATCTATTACTAAGGTACTAAAATTAAAGAGATAAAATTAGTAAATAGGCTAGGGAATAGCCACACATGATCTCTGAATCAACTGCTAGTAAGAAATTTTCATATTTTTATACAATTTTGATGTAAATACAATATTGAAATTAGTCATAAAAATGTGAAGAATCCCACAACCAATACTAACCAGAGATCTAGAACCTCTGATACAAGTGTTCTGAAAATAGTTTCATAGGAATCTGTGTCTCTGTAACATAATCATCATTCTCAAACCCTTTTCCTCACCTATTATCTCCAGCAGCTTGTTGCATGGCACAATATACAAGATTTTGCCAGGGATATTATATATCATATAAGGAAACCAAAAAAAAATGTAGGGAAAACCACTCAGGAATAACAAAGTCCTGAAGTTGCTATGCTTTACCATAAATATATCATACTTGGGGTGATTCCTTTTCCCTTAAGAAAATCAAACTGATTCCATTTTCATTTTGTAATTAGATCCATTTTCTATCACCTCCAATGTGTTGTAAAATTACAATTGATTGTAAAATCATGTTTGTCTCTGAGTTAAATTCAGAAGTTCAGTTTCCTCCGAGCTAAACTGTCCCATAAATAAGCTTAATTCAAAGAAATATATAGTCTCTACATATCTTACTGACCATATGCAATTAAGGTAAATCTGTTTTCTCTCTAACATGTCTTTTAATGCAGGTGGGTGCCAGAAAGTCTGTTATCTCTGCAATATTGGCTGTCCTTCATGAAAGTCTGGACTGAAATTATTATGATTCTAACTGACTATGAAGATGGATATCACCAATGAGTTTTCCAAAACAACAAAATAAAAGGAGAGGTTGTTTCTGACTTTCATTTCTGACTTCTATTCAATCATATTATTTTCCATCATCCATGATATTTCAGACTTTGAAATCAATCATACTGTTTTGTGCATCCTGTTCTTTGTTCTCTTATATACTTTCCAAAACTAAGTAATGGTTAGTAACCACTACCTTATGATCTTTCAAAGGACTGAGGCATTGAGAGGTCCTTTCATTGATACCATACTAGGCTTACCAATAAGTTGAATGTCTTTGGAAGTTTGTGCCTCAATTTACCTTAATTTCAACCACAATTTCCCTCTTCAAAAAGTATGAGGCATGCAAGAGTAGTGGAACAGGCTAGTCTTAGGAACATAGGTCCAGAAATTCCATTTTGCTTTGATCTGCCATCCATAGGCTATTTTATGGCTCAGATGCCCCCCTACTTCCTATCTGTGGTACCACAAATAGAAATTTATCCTTTAAGAGACAGATTTGTACAATCATCATTTGCTTTACAATACAAAATTATTTGAGTTTATCATACCTGTTCCAGTGTTGCTTGAGAAAAGTTGTATTCCTCAATACTAAAAGTATGTTTAGCTATTAAAATTAATAAAAAAATGTTTTACTCATCAATATTTTCAAATAAAAGAGGTACATGTTTAATAGTACTAATTAATTTTTTTTGAAAATTAAGTCAATCAGAATCCACTAATACAAATTTTATGCATTTTAAATTAATAAATATATTAAGATAAATCACAGCATGCTTTCTACTGTGGCTGAGACAAGTGATAGCTGTCTGGTCCAATGCCATTGTTAATAGGCACAACAAACTATGTTAAACTCAAGATTCCTTCTATCAATTCTTTCTGTGATTAAGAGCAGAAAAGTAAAAAGACTAATGGCTGAACTAATCCAGCACACCAGTAGGTACAGGAAGAAAAGTTAGCTGTATCTTCAGTGAGGTACAGGATTACTAAGTGTTAGCACAGTGCAAAAAAACTTACACATGACTCTATTAGTGGTAGCATTTTGAATTCTGAGTTTCAAGCAAGAGAATTACAAATGATCTTGAGGAATATGTCACATTCATAAAATTGGGGACTATTTAGTAGGTGCTTTAGAAGTATTTCATACCTTCTTCTAGCTTAGAAAAAGACTGTGCAAGAGATTTAACATCTTCTTTAGGAATTTTATAAGCCAAAATAGAAGAAAAACTGAAAAATATAATGAATCATAAATTATAAAAGGCACCAAGTGATAATCTTTACATTCTATCAACTAATAAAAATAATTATTCATTCCTATATTCTGAAGGTAAAAATCAACATTATATGATTAAAAACCATAATTTTAGTATTTATAAGTATAAAATTTAACATTTATTTTCAATACCATCCAATAATTTTTGAAGTCTCTTTGAAATAGGTATTCATTTTATCAGCATATATCAAAACCCTTAATAGGCATTCTCCTATGAAATATGATAACCTCCTCAATATACTGGAGACTGTCCTCTAGGTCTTTTTATATTTCAAGGATACCACAGGGAGTAAGCATCTACTGACTGTTGCCCATAGTATATTAACTTACCCATCTCCTTTTTTGGATCTTACATTTCCTCAATGGTATCTCTAATATCATTTCTTAATACTATCACTGAAAATATACTTAACCTTATCTCCCATGTAATTCATAAGTGCTCTTTTAATTACTTTCAATTTTCCCTAGAGACTATGATATTCCAGATTTGCAATTATACAGCATGAACAAGAAAATATTTATACTGAAAGGATGAATCGTTGCACTGGGGAACAGTGCTCCTTAAAAGCAATATGCAATTTTCCAAATTCTATCTACCTTCTTCCAGTATACTTATTCAAATTCTGGATCTAACTCATGGTTCATTTGTAATGACTACCCCAAAAATGTATGTGCTGATATAGTAACTCACTGAATTAACTCTATGCCATAACCTGGATAATAGATATTTTACTGCATTTAGTTTTTCTCATATAGACTACTAGGCTGATTAGAAAATAACAAATTTTAATGAGATTCTGGGGTTTGATCCAATCAATTCAATGTATCTTATAAGGAATTCCTCTTAAACTTGTACCTTGTGCAAGACACTCTACATGACATCCTCTAACTTCTTTAGCAAACACTATCTCCTTGTTTTGTGCTTTGCTTAATGTTAATCCTGTCAAAGAAGAGTTATATCCATTGTTATATATTTGTCAAATAATATATGATCTCCAGCAATTTGGAAGTATTACTGAAAAGTTAACCAAACTGCATACCGTTTGACTCAAAGGTACTATTAATATATATATATATGTATATATATATACATATATATATATTTATATATATATACACATATATATATGTATATATGTATATATATATATATATATATATGCATTAAAGAGATAAAAGAAAAGATCCATGTACAAAAATATAGATAAGGCTTTTTTTTGTGATGGCAAAGAACTGAAAACTGAAGGGAAAATCCCATCAATTAGGGAAAGACTGAACAGATCATTGTATATGAATGTAATACTAATATGCTGTAAGAAATCATGAATTCTTTCAGAGAAACTTGTATGAACTGATGCAGATTAAAGTCGAAAAAAGAGAACAATTTATATAATAAAAACATTAAAAAACTTAAGAACTCAGATCAACACAATGACCAATCACAATTTCAGATAAAGCAGGATAAAATATGCCAGTCACCACCTGATAAATAATGGACGAAGGGTGCCATAGTCAATAAGGAAATTTACTTTAGTTGATTTTGCATTTTTGTTAGAAAATAACAGATTTTCTCCCCCTTTGTCCCCTCACCCTCCAAACCCCATGGAGGAAGGTGAGAGTTTTATTCACAGGAAAAGAAATTTAATTTTAAAAACTCTTGTAAGATCTTAACATATACATGAAAGATTTCTTGTTGGAAGAAGGCTTCTAAAACTTTCAGGTTATACTCAATAAATCAACCAAGCTTTTATTAAGACTTAACATATGCCATGCACAAAGAATGAAACAATTCTTACTTCCAGGAACGGGGGAAACTATGATAAATAAAAAGAGTAACAATAAAGAGAACACATAAAAATAACCAAAAACAAAAGCTTTGGGGAGGAGAAGCCTTACTGGAATGCAGATTTAGATCAGGAAAGGAAGGTTTCAGGTAGAAGAGGTGACTAAGTCTTGAAGGAAGATAGAGATTCAAATGAGTCAAAAGCTTTTTTGTGATTAAAAACAATAGTAGAATTTTGTGTTTTTTTTACTCCTTGGTAAATTATGTGACTGTAAAATTGTACTCAGGTAGAAAATCATTTGGAAAGCTTGCCTATATCTTCTCATTCTGTAATTAAGGATATCCTTGACACAAATTTAGATCATTCTTAAGTGATCCTTTAAAGTCAACCTTAAAAAGATGAGAAAGTAGGCACATGGTTCAGTAGTATTCTCTGGATTACCTTTCCATTATTTTTTTCTTTTTTGGAGGTACATTCTCATCCTTCAGATGTATATTAAATTAATTAATCTCCCAGTGAGCTCAATATTAGCTTAAACATCCAGCAAAAATTTTCTTCTTGTGTGTTTCATTGATTCAGTCAACCATTTCTTTATCTTTATATTTTGCCATTTCTACTTCTTGATCTAGTACTTCTGGGATGGTTACTCTTCCAGGAAAAAAAAGATAGACAAAGAAACACTGCCAAATTTGACTTAATTTACATCAATTTATTGTCATCCTTGAAGTTTTCTCTTCCATAACATTGCCTTTGACTGCCATATGCCTTTTTTTTTAGTTTTTGCAAGGCAATGGGGTTAAGTGACTTGCCCAAGGCCACAAAGCTAGGTAATTATTATGTGTCTGAGGCCGGATCTGAACTCAGGTACTCCTGACTCCAGGGCCGGTGCTCTACTCACTGTGCCACCTTAGCTGCCCCAGAAGATACATTTTTATTTTCTAATTAATTTTTCAAGAGATTATCAATATTGATGTGATTTTAGTTCTTCCAAATGGCTGGACCTGATTCTCAGAAAACAAAACTACAATGAATTCGAGCCTATATACCAATGGCAAAATCTTTAAAAACTCATAGTTCATACCACAATGAGGTTTCAGGGGAAGAATCTGTCTTGACTAGAAAAACATTCTGAACCACAACATTTTCACTTTTTTATGTTATGATTGAAAAAAAGTCATTTTTCTTGAACTTATACATTATCAAGTCAACAACAGAATCAAAATTAAGGTCATACTATTAGATTATACTGTTATTTCTAATATTTTAATTAGGTATATATATTTTCTTCAATAAATGAAAAGTCTTAAATTTCTCTATGGGAACAGATTGTCTATAATTATATTATTAAGAGATATTATTTAAGTGTTTACCTTTCCTGACGAATTGCATTTGGAAAAATATAGTGAATTTGTCTTTGAAGCTGTTCTACTTCTAGATTTTCCATCCAGTCCTTTAATTTAATTTCCAAAAAGTAGCCTCTGCCAAATTTACTCTTTAGGTGTTGTACAGTGCCAATGCATCTGCAGTAATAATGGGGAAAAAAAAAGAAAGAAACCTAAGTCATATAAATACAAAATGATGTTTTAATAGAAAATGTCATATTTAAACCCCAAACTATTTTAAAACACTTTTTTTAAAAAACCACTTTTTTTAATTATGACCAAAACTTTATGCCACATTTACTGTATATATAAATCAATTCTATATGAGCTATTATTTGGACCTAAATTACAACCTCAAGTTGAGTAAAAACTGTCTCCAAAATTAAAGGACAAAAAAGCAACATAGATCAACAGTATATTTATTACATGTTTTTGAAATCATGATATATATGAGATATTACGCTGACTACACACTTCTACCTTAACTGTCCAGATACCAAAATAGCTACTCGATCACAGACTGCTTCTGCTTCTTCCATATAATGTGTGGTCAAGATGGCAGCTCGCCTTTTGTTTTTAAATGCAGCTCGAATTGCTCGCCTATAAGAAATCCAAAAGGAGTTTTTGTAATTTTATATTTCTATGCCTTACCATACATACAATAAGTCTTTTGCAATAAACTTTTTAAGTCTTAGTTATATATTTGACTTGTAACAATTTGTCAAATATTATAGTTATGATTTCATTCCATGCAATTTTAACTGTTTTTTTTATTTTCCACTTTTATTCCAAACTTTTTAAAAAAGGAGTAAAGTGTTCATTTTTTAATATTATCTAGGTTAAGATGATAATTTTATAGCAATAATTTTTAAATTATAAATATTAAAACTAAGTTAAGTAGTTAATAGATAGCATATTGAAAGAGCACCAGACCTAGAGACAAGAAGACTTGAGTTCAAATCCAGCATTAGATACTTAGTACCTGTGTGCAAGTCACTTAACTTTTGCCTGTCTTAGATTCTTTATCTGTAAAATGAAGTTAATAATAGCATTTCCTCTTGGAATTGTTGTAAAGGTAAAATGAAATATTTGTAAAGTACTTTGAAAACCTTAAAGTGCTATAAAAATACTAGTTACTATTATTCATATAAAAGAAATGTGAAATTATCTAATATACTATGTATAAAAGAACAGAGAACAAGAGAATTAACTACTTAAAATTCCAAAAGACTACTTTTATACAAATTGAAATATACTATTATATACACATGTAATGTAAACAAATAAATATGCATTATAAAAATGATAAATCTTTAGAAATTAAAGTACAGAATGCTCTTTTCTAATTATACATACATATATTTTATATATAAAAATAAGCTCATATTTTAAGAAAAATGGCAAAACAAACATTAAAATTAATAGAATTTTTCAGTTTAATAAACTAAAATTAGGGTTTCCACATCTTTTTCCTTATGCCATCAGAGCATATCAGAGTTGGGAAGAACCTTAAAAGTCAAACTACTCTAACATCTTTATTTTACAGATGTAGAAATTAAGGTTCAAGGACATGAAATGACTACCCTTAGGAAATACCGTCCAGGTGTCCTATTTCCTCACCACTCTTTCCAATTGATGCCTAACTATAATTCAAAGGTATGAATACAAGTTTATTAATCAAGTAATTTGACATCTCTGTTTTAGTCAGAATATGAGAAAATTTAACACTCTTTGCTTCTCTTGTAGTATACTCACCACATATGTTGCTTAGCTTTAGGATCCATACCAGTGGATGGTTCATCTAACAAAGTAATCTGAGGAGTTCCAAGCATGCTTAGTGCAAAACACAACTAGAAACAAAGAAATAAATATAACTTAAGTATGAAATTCCACTACAATAACACAAAATACTATGCAAGCAATATATATGTGTGTACACACACACACACACACACACACACACACACACACACACACACTCATTTTCAAATAGGAATACCTTTCGTTTTATTCCAGCAGGCAATTTCTTTGTAGTTTTCTGGAGATGTTCTTTTAAATCAAGTGCACTTGTGATTCTGAAAATGGGCAACAAAAAATTAGTATTCATATAAAAACTAATAGGTAATATAAATGGTAGTCATTTTAGGAAGGAAATTAATTGGTGATCATTAAACAGAATCATCTCAACTTCTCATTTTGCTAAGAATATGGTTTCATAATTAAAATAATAATAATCTTTAAAATGTAAAGAAACAAGCAAAAATATAGGGTGTCTTTTTTTAAAGCTATTAACATTTTGTTAATCATCTTCACAAATAAATTACTCAGTTATACAAGTATACAGTAAGTGAATATATAGATTACAAAGAAAATTGTTACCTTTTTATGACTTCTTTCACATCACTTCTATTCATTCCTTTCACAGCCCCATATATTTCAAAGTGTTCTTGCAATGTAATTTCTGGCCAGAGTGGATTTGTTTGAGGACAATATCCTATATACTTAATGGAATCATCATCTTTAGTAGTCAGTTCTGGGGAATAATCTCCTAGAAGTACCTATTTAAATATAAATTAGCTTTTACTAAATATTGATGCATTGTGTTATTAATTTAATTTATAAAGTTAAATGTATTGCATTGTTATTAATTTAATTTATAAAATTATTTTTTTAATTTTTAATGTTTTTATTTTATTCATTTTAATTTCATTTAAATTTATTGTTTGATTGAATGCCTTATCGTCATCTGGGTTGAGAATTAATGAGAATTATATTACTTTTGGCTAAAGACTAATATAAATGATAATTTCTAAATCAAAGATGAGCAATCACCTCATCAGCAAAAGTTTCTTTTTTTATCTAAGACATTTCTCAATCTCCATAAACCTACCTCATCTTTCCCCTACTGCAACCTATTTAGGGGGTTCAACCAATGAAGGTTGCTTCTATAACATGACCCTGCTGTCCCCATCACTACAATGATTTGGAAGGCTAAACAAGGGAGATACCATAAGCGGAGGTAACTTCACACCACTGTACTAACAGCCAATTTATTCTAAAAGTGATCTACTACTGGTACAGAAGACTGACTTCACTGTCAGTAAATTTCTACCTCCAGTTTTATTAACTTCTGTGATTTAAAAGAATCTTCTGACTAGGCAAAAAATGCTTTTACTGTCCTTTACCTGCCAACTTTTCACATATTTTTTTTTTTACGCTTTTTCAAGGCAATGGGGTTAAGTGGCTTGCCCAAGGCCACATGGCTACATAAGTGTCTGAGGTTGAATTTGAACTCAGGTCCTCCTGACTCCAAGGCCGGTGCTCTATCCACTGCACCACTCAGCTGCCCCTATGCACCCCCTAGCCACCCCTCTGTACCACCTAGTCGCCCCTCTGTGCTACCTAGCCACCCCTCTATATTCTTATATAATTACATGTTTAAGTTCTATTTGGATACACCCCAAAGTTACCTCTATCTTTCCCTTATGCTTCCATTTCAATCTTCCTCTTTGTAACTCTCTTTCCATTGCTCAAAAACCAAAACAATACAAAACCTCCCTCTTCATCCTAAATTTCTTCCTGTTACTTTTTTTTTTTTATTTTTGGTCTCTTACATGGGGATCTTTGCACATTTTAGTCATTGAATAAATTTCTTCAACTGATTTAATTTATTGAATTAAAACTTCTGGCTCATGGAAATTTGATTTCAACTGAAAGTATCTCTTGCCTTAACACCATTCATCTTCAATGCCCTCCTCTTCTTCTAAATCACAACCAATAAAATCAAATTAAGATTTATTAAGTTTCTGTTATGTACTAGGCCCTGTGCTATTAGTTGCTAAGGAAAGAATGACAAAATAAAACAGACACTGCCCTTCATTCTATAATAGTAAACATCATGTACAAATGAATGCAGTATTTCACTGGGGGCACGGGCCTACCTCCCCAACCAGACACTCAAAAGTATAGAAATCCCATTGGTAACTACTAGCCCAGGCCTAAGCAACTCTGTGGATATTTATACTCAAATTATAGTTCACAAGTCTTCCATGGTGCACTCATATTTAATCATTAGGTAGTAGACATGTAGAAACACACATAAGAGAGTAAAAGAAAATTCAGAGGGCTGAGACGTGAAGAGCACTACTGATTGTTATTATATTAAAACATGTATATTTAAAACAAACAGAAAAATATAGAGTAGATTTGGAGTTCCTATGCAATTCTTTTATTTTCCTTTCCTTCATATATGGATGTTAATATTTGTTGGTAACTATCAAATTCTTTTAAAAAATAAACAAGGGGGGCAGTTAGGTGGCACAGCGGATAGAGCACCAACCCTGGAGTCAGGAGGACCTGAGTTCAAATCCATCCTCAGACACTTAATTAACCTAGCTGTGTGATCTTGGGCAAATCACTTAACTCCACTGTCTTGCAAAAACAAAAAACAAAATAAATAAATAAAAACCAAATAAAAACAATATAAGGTAGCAAATGTTACTTAAATAGTGGACACTGAAAGATAAAATAGAGCAAACAATACAATTCAATGATATAATATGAAATATTTTAGCAAAATTAAAATGAAAATTGCTTATTAGTGCATTAATTTTAAAGGTATAAGTAAAAAAACATAACAAAGAATAGAATAAATGAGAAATAGTTTGATTCATTAAACTCCATGAAAGTCATGACAAAATAAGAAATCAAGATTATTATTTTTCAAGAAGTCATAAAAGAAAACTTACCAAAAGGTAGGAGAAACAGAAAAAGCCCACCAGTCAGCACCTTAAATCTCAACTTTAACTCACTCTCAAATGCTACAGTCAAAATTCAAAGCTAACAGGATAAAGAAAAAAATATTGTATGCAACCAATAAAAAAAACCGTATCAACCACTGCCAGGATTACATACAACATATGCAACGTTGATTATAAAATAAAGGAAAGTCCAGAATATGATATACCTAACCCACAAAAGGCAAATAATTCTACTAAACAAAGTATAATCGTGTAGTTTTTTTTTAAAAAAAGAACCTTTAATGGAATAGATTATTTTTCATGCATTCCTATTGAGAAAACCAGAGTAGGGCAGAATTTTTGAAACGTAATTGTAAGAAACAGAAAAAGAATATATATATAAATAGACAGAAGTAATGATAGGCAATCTCAAAAACTTCGTTATCTGAATTAGGCAAAGGAAAGGTGAATGTACACATAGAATTTGGTCAGGAGATACATCAAAAGAAGCAGTGAATAAGTGAGAACAAGAAAAGAGAAAAGGAGACTTAAGAAACAGTGTTTGGAAGGAAACAGTCACAAGCAAAACAAACTTCAACATACAAAGGTCTGATGATAAAGGTAGGATTAAAAGGAAAGAGAAAAAAAATCAAAACCCAGGAAACTGAATCTGGATTGTTGGAAAAAAAAAAGGGGTGAACAATAGTATTAGATCACTTTTAATAGGAATGACTAGTGGTATTTTCATTTCATTCCCCCCCCCTTTTTTTCTTTGTAATAAGAGCTAGGTGGAAAAACAAGAAAAACTTTCAATATGATGAAGAAAAAAACTGCAAAAATACACTTAACTATACATGTGAATGGGAAAAAATATAAAATAGGAAGATGAATAAATGAATAATGAGCAAGATTAATAGAGTTAACAAAAAGCAGTTGGAGAAGCAACTTTTATGTCTCAGGTGAATTCAGAAGCACAGAAATAGCAACTACAATCTCAAAATAAACAGCAAAAATAAATAAGGTTAAAAGAAACCGGGAAATTAGATTGTAAAGACATCATAAATAACAAAACAATATCAATATAAAAAAAATCACTAGCAGCAGCAATATCTTCTTTTTCTTCTTCCCTTTTTTCTTTCCTCCTCCTTCCTCTTCAGAAAAAAATCTATTTGCTTATACTGCTTTTGTATGGTTTTTAATGTTTCTACTGTTAAACTTTATTAACTAATTCCATTATTTAAAGGACATTAGGTGCTCTTGAAGGGGAGATTCACATTTGGAGATCTCTTCAAATAAGACACAAAGATCCTGGTTTGGGAGGATACTGGGACCCTTAAAATGCCTCCCTGCATGTGTTTGATATCCAATCCTCATCCTTAAATTGAAGGCTACTCTGATGGCCTAGCCAGCAATTTTTGCAGATCCTGCCTTCTGATAATGAATTAGTATAAATAAATCCTTTTGAAGCTGTATCCTTCAGGGTTTGGTTCTCTAGTCAGACCCATGCCCCCACATCCACATGTCTATGTAATCAGAACTTAGAGAATGTTAATATACATATTAACCTAATTCTGTTTTGCTTTTTCAAACTCTGAAGGTTAACATTTGTCCCTTATTAGGACAACTCTGAAGGCTGACATATTTAATCTAATTATTATTTTTAAAGCCAAAACTCAATTAGGACCCCTCCTCATTACTAAGTGACTGATTTTTTCAAAGTTATATAGTTTGTCAGTGGTAAAAAAACAAAATCTATATCCCAAGCATTTGTATATTATGACAACTTTCACTAAATCTTATAGACAAATTATCAATTTTCACAATGATTTTTAAAAGAAAACTGGAATGAGATTTGAAATTAATGAAAAGTCTAAATATTAACCTGTCAGTATAAAAATTACTTCAGTAAAAAAATTAATTCATATTTATTCTATAATTAGAAATGTATACTATACCTGACCCGAAGTTGGTTCAATATCACCAACCAGCATATTAATAAGTGTGCTTTTCCCTGCACCATTTGGTCCCAACAATCCTAATATCTCTCCTAAAAATAAAAAAAAATTATTCATATATGAAATTAAGTAAAAATTGGAAGCCATTTTAGGAGACATAATTTAATACTAACCTTTCTTCACACAGAGAGAGACATGTTTAGTTGCTACTTTTTTTCTTTTTCTTATGAGAAGAAAATCTTTCTTCTCATCATATTCTTTATGCAAATTGATAACCAAAATAGCTGGTTTCTAGTAAAAGAAAAAAAAGAATGGGTTAAGAATTAGCTATGTACCACAAAACATGTCACTAATTGAATAAACCTCATGTGCATTCTTTCATTTTAAATAAAATCATAGAAAGCCCCAATCTCTAAGGAAGTCAAATAGACATTTGATCTGTCATTAAAATAGATCTGAAGAGATATCCTATGATTATAAATAAGCTAGAGCATATAGCCAGAATTGAACTGTGACAAAAAGCAGCATATAAAATAGCAGCACAAAATGTTTACCCAGAAAAAAATAAAATCTCATTATAAAGAGTAAAAATAATGTCTATTCAAAGAGTCTGCCTTCTAATAGAAAAAACAAGAAAAGCATAATTAAAGAGAATAAATAGAGTAATAAAATAGAAAGTTGTTTGAAAGAAGTTTCAGAAGCCCAGGAAAAGTTTCCTGTAGAAGGTGATACCAAAGCTATCTCTTGAAGGAAGAAAAGATCAATAAGGCTTGATTCTAGGCATGGAGAAAAACTAGTGCAAAGGCATTGAGATGGAGTTGGAAGATGGAGTATTGTTTATTAATAAGAGATGGAAAATTTGCTTGGCTATACTACAGAGTAACAGAGGGGAATAATGTTTGAGGTTAGAAAAACAGGGAGGAAAAAGGCTGTGAAGGGCTTTAAGAACTAAACAATTTATATTTAATCCCAGAGGTAACTGTAAGTCACTAGAGTTCCTCTTTAATTTGGAAATCATACTTAGGATAGAATCTACTAGATTTAAACATAATGAATATTATAATATGGAAAAGCATTTATTAAACAACAAGCTTTAATGTGCCAAGCTCTATGCTAAGCACTGGGGGAAGGGGAAATAGAAAAAGGTAGAGAGTCTTCTTTCTCAAGGAGATCATAACCTAATTGGTGGAGATATGTCATTAAAAAGTTCAGCTGTAGAGTGGGCAAGTCCTAAAAGAACAGTAATGCTGGGGCGGCTAGGTGGCGCAGTGGATAAAGCATTGGCCCTGGAGTCAGGAGTACCCAAGTTCAAATCCAGTCTCAGACACTAATAATTACCTAGTTGTGTGGCCTTGGGCAAGCTACTTAACCCCATTTGCCTTGCAAAAACCTAAAAAAAAAAACTTTCCCACTTTCTCCAAAAAAATAAATAAAAATAAAAGAACAGTAATGGAGCAGATGGCAATACCAGGCATAATTATGCCCAGAGACTGCTTGGGCACAAAGGTGGGACAAAATTGCAAGGCCTGGAGGAACTTGGAGGCAGGTGATAAGGTCTGGTGCTCCTCCTTCTGTCAACACAGAAAAAAGTTGGTGATTCCTAATCCTCTAAGTTGAGCATTCAAAAAGTCATGAAGGATTCCAGACAGTCCTTGACAGTAAGGAGGAGGAGGATAAGGGGAAGAAAATAGCAAGAAGAAAAGGAGGCCGTGGTGGGTAGATTTTTCCATCTCCCTGGTCACCCAGATGGGTTCTGTTAAACTGAAAAATGTCATGTTTTATATACGATTAGTCTTATGATAGTCTTAACAACACTTTCTGCAAGATCTGATGCCAAGTAAAGTAGATTAAAATTTACACAATGAAAACAGTAACTAGGGATCAATGTGGTAAGCAATCATGACTCCAGGGGGCTGATGGTGCTTCCCACCTCTTGACTGAGAGATGATGGACCTTAAAGGGGAAGAATGGAGACACAGTTTCAGATATGACAAATATGTTAAGTTTGTTTTACAGGATTCTCCTTATTTATTACAAAGGAGAACTTTGGGGGGGGGGGGTAAGAGTTAAAAGGAAATTAACATCAATGAAACATTAAAAAAGTCCATATATAGAAAAGAACAGAACAAGTTTATAAGGGGATGGAGACAAACAGGACAATGTTGGTACTAACAATGTTTAATATACATATATATATATATATATATAAATATATATATATATATATTTAAAAATCAAACTACATAAGTTCAAAATCACATGTATATATTTTATGAAAATGTTTTATATATATTAAAATATACATTTTAAAGCATTTAAGTTAATATAAAATCACATACTACTCAACTTCAGAGAGAGAGAGAGAGAAACACTTTAGCCCATGGATAGATACTTCAGTGTGCTTACTATATATACTTGGGTCTGTTTTATACAGCAGTACTACATGAAGTAGTCACAAGTATGAAATGAGTACATGTTTTGGAATAATCAAGAAACTTGATGGTACTTTGAACCAGCCTGTTCTCTAATTTCAAAATCTATACTAATAAAGTTGTTCTTTAAAAGCCTGGGCTATGTTGACACATCCTTTTTTCACCAGTCTAAATAAATATCTTATTAATATTGATTTTAGTAATATAAGCTGTGAATGCTTTTGTATAAAGTCTGTAAGCAGATGAATATATTTGGGAAAGTCATTGGTTTTCTCATCTTTTGGTAGCAGATATGTGATGCCTTCTGCTAAGAAAGGGAGGTCAAGATTGTGCCCAAAAAGAAACTAACCAAGTACTTTGCTGTAATTCATGTGCCACTTTGACATGTTTGGGTTAATAATTAACTATCTTATTTATCCCTGCAAGCTCTTCTGTTTTGGAGAAAACCCTAGAGCTTCAATCACCTCCTTAGTCACCACTATGCCATTCATCATGTAATGGTACGCAAGTGCTCTGTTTTTTTCATTTGACCTTATTTGAATTTCTGAAAAGTTCTTATTACAAGAATAATCATAAATTTTCCATACTCTACCTTTTCAAGAATACTCCTTTTTATTTTCTTGCTTCTCAAATCTCTACATTCAAATTTTTAGTAGGATTTGAATTGTTTTTGTTCTTTGTTGCTATTTGTGTCTTTGTATTAACTTAAGTTTTTTTAATTTGACTTTTGCTTTCAAATACCAATTAAAACATAAAGCCTATATCAGATTGCTTTTGGGAGGGGAGAAGAGAGGGAAAAGAAGGAGAGAGAAAAATTGTAAAACTCAAAACCTTGCCAAAAAAGTAATTGGTTAAAAACTACCATTGTATGTAGGTGAGAAAACAAATAAAATATTTATATCAAATACCAATTAAAGGAATGAAGAATTTCTGACAAAATTTTATTTTCCAGCATCTATGCTAATTCTATTAATAATCTAGTGAACTGAGGGGCAGCGAGGTGGCACAGTGCACCAGCCCTGGAGTCAGGAGTACCTGAGTTCAAATCTGACTTCAGGCAATTAATAATTACCTAGCTGTGATCTTGGGCAAATCACTTAACCCCATTGCCTTGCAAAAACAAACAAACAAAAAAATCTATTGAATGAATCAGAGAAAAGGCATTTATTAAATGCTTACAAGGTGCAAAAGCATTGTATTAATAATTTGAGACATAAAAACCCTGTACTCAAGGAATTCCCACTCTACAAAGGAAGGAGTCATATGTATGAAAAATTTCATTAGCAAGTCAGGTGAAAAGGCTTGGTGGTCATTAGGGTGCTGGCAAGGCATCTTATCTCAAATAATTTTCACTGATAAAACTCTCATTTGCTTCTTATAACTGTACAATCTGATAGTGACAAAGGCTTGAGACTAACAACTTTGTTTTCTAAGTCTTCAGTAGCCACTGAGAGGAAGGAACTGAAATAGCATGGATATAGTCAAAAGGCTGAATATTTACAAGGGTAGGGGCAGCTAGGTGGCGCAGTGGATAAAGCACCGGCCCTGGAGTCAGGAGTACCTGGGTTCAAATCCGATCTCAGACACTTAATAATTACCTAGCTGTGTGGCCTTGGGCAAGCCACTTAACCCCATTTGCCTTGCAAAAAATAAATAAACACACACACACACACACACATATATTTACAAGCTTGCTCACTGGTAACCAAATTGGGGAAGGGTTGATTGAGGAAGGAAAAGTGTGTTGGGGGTACTGCTATCCCTGGGTGTTTTGGTCTTATCTTCTAATTACTAATCTGATAATTGGTCAGTGCTTGGTGCTGATTCTTTTTGATGATGGTTATGGGGACTAGTGGTCAGAGAGGATGAAAATTCCCAGAATTCTAGTTCTTGGGGGCCGTCTCCAAAGTGGTCCAAGGGAAGATAGCTGTCAAGTAACAGTGATGTTTTACCCCCTTGGTACACACCAACTCCCATCTCTCATTCAGGATGCATGGCTGCTTCAGGTAGGTTGGCTTACCTGCCCCATTGGTGGCAGGGTGTTATGGAGTTCAAGCTTTCTACTTTGCACAACATCTGGATATTGATGCAGTTTCCCAACTCCTTTCTATTGGTCTTCAAAAGTTCTCTTAGTAGCTACTATAGTGGTGGTATGCCTGTGCTTAGGAATATTTGTTAATACTTTCACTTTTTCTCCTAGTTTGTTTTCTAACCATGGCAACAACTTACATATATATATATATATATATATATAATATATATAAAACATCTATCTATATATTATATGTATAATAATAGATAGATATAGCTATTTTGATATTTTGATAAAGATATATCTATATATACACACACTCTGTTGAATATAGGCTCTAAAACATTTTTACACTTTCTGTCAAAGATTATGTGTGAAATGCTTTGTAAATCTTAAAGTACAATATAAATGTTAGCCTTGTGATGATGAGGAAGATGATGATGATGGAGAATGCATTAATGGCTAAAATAAATGTCAGCTTTTAAAATTGTTGATTTCATATTATTCTATTTGGATTAATATTGCCAAACTCAAAAAGGACCTTTCAAAATTCTAGTCTTAAGGACACCCATTTCATGAGGCATCAACAATGTCTTTGTTGTGTTTTATTAGTTAAAATTTTTGGAGTTTGTATTTTCAACTTTTTCCTATTCAAATTTTAGTACTACTTCTGTTTCAGGATCTACAAAAAGTAACTTAGTCTGAAGGATGAAATTATTTCTTAAAATTGGCCTATAGTAGTTGACAATACACATTGTTGAGTAACTTGAAAATTAGGGGATTAGGGCACAAGAGGAAATCATTGCCAATCACTAGTAAAGTATAAGACCAAACTTTTAGGATGAGTACTAGCTTTTAATCAAAGTGTTCATGTCTTCAACTTATTTTACAGATAGGGTGAAGCACAGAGAAAAATTGACAAAAGTTTGAAGCAGGCCTGTCTTGTGAGTGTGCAGTTAGTGATTCTCTACTTAAAGGGTCGATTTATCACATTCAGAGTTTGGTGTTACTGGTGGCTGAGTCAGAGAGATATATCTAAGAAGAAACAAGCAGTCTTGTTATCTCTCAAATAAAGAACCAAGAGTGGAGACATCTTGATAAGCCCTTAGAACAAAACAGATCTTGATCTCACTGGCATTTCCTGACTATCTCTTGTTCTTATTCTGGCTCAAAGTGGATCTATTAGATGAGTGTTTGCCTCAATTTCCTCATTTATAAAATGGGGAGAATAATAACACCAACTTCCCTAGGGCTGTTATAAAGATAAAATAAATTAATGTTTGTCAAATGATTTGCAAATCTTCATGTGCTATAAAATTGCTAGCTATTATTATTATTAGCTTTTATAAACATATGCTTTTATACTAATACAGTATTACACTAATATTAAAATAAACCAAAATACTCTATAAAACACACCAAAATATTATAAGCTCAATAAAAATGTAAATTTTAATAAAACTAAAAGATGAATTCATAAATGACAGTTGATTTCATAAATGACAAAAATTTTGCTATCTATAAAATTATATAAAATATATTAAAGCATTAAAAATATCTTAAAGTATATTGCTTTTTTCACTTTAAAACTCTTGCTTTTTAACATTTCAGATATGTCCACCAAAATGTCTATTACAAAGGATCACAGATTTTGAGGAGAAAACCACGTAGTCCAATTTTCTAATTTTACATAGGAGGAAACTTAGGACCAAAGAGTTTAAATGGCTTTGCCTAAAATCACTTAGGACCTGCCCAAAGTAACAAGTATAAGAGGTGGTATGTAACATGAGGAACTCTGATTGTTAAGCCAATCTTCTTTTCAAGTGAAAGAAATGCATCATTGCCATCACTTACTAAGTCATGATACTCATTTCATTTACCACTTCCATCAAACAAGCAAAGTTTTTTGTTGATATTTAACTAACAAATTTCATCTTACAAACACTGTTGAGTATAGGTCCTGAAACATTTTTACACTTTCTGTCAAATCAGAAAATATTGCATTATATAAAATTTCAGAGGAAATTATATTTAAATTTCTAACAATACATATATTAGAGTTTTAATGGATGACATAATTTTCAGAGGAAAAAAGTTTTTTAAACGTTTTCTTTATTATCTAATGATAATATGGAAACCATGATAATCTCAAAAAACAGTGGAAAAAAGAATTTGGCATGGGAGGCAGGCAGACTTCAGACACATATTGACTGTATAACACTGGCAAATTGCTAACTTTTTAGTGCTCTAAGTCATTCTCTAAGAATATAAACTACAGAAAAAGTATTGATTTGCATTCTGATAAGAGATTCCCACTAGATGAAAAAGAAGTGCCAATTCTGCCATTTTCCTGTTGTTTATATGCACTTATCTTCAACCTAAGGTTTCTTTGTAGGAATTTTTAAAAAGCCATTTGTGTACTTTATAAGGATAAACTTAGTTAAAACAAGATGATTATAAATTATAAGTCTACATAATAAGACCTATGCTAAACTGAAACACTTTGCAATTCACTGAATTGCAAATATCCACGGGTGCCACATAAAGTAAATTGTAGAATACTTATATTTTCTTCAAAATATTTTATGTACCAAAAATCGGGGCTATCAGAACATGTTCTAAAGAGTCACAATTCTCCCAAATATCGCCCAAATGGAACTGGGAAATATCTGACAAAATAAAAACAAAGTAAAACATAGATAATACTAATTTTTTTTAATTAGTAGGAATAGCTTAAGGATTCCTATATATGGTTTAGTGATCTGTTTCTAAAAATAGAGTTTGTTGGCCTTGTATTTCCAGGATGATCAATCCTTAAAAATTTTATTAAGCTATTATTTATCTGAAAAGTTTGTCAATCATAAAGCTGTTTTTATCATTATAATTATAATACTTCATATTTCTAGCATTTTTGAAGTTTACAAAATAATTTCCTAATAACCCTTTGGAGTAAGCAGTATACATAAAAAATAAATGGATATT
The DNA here is from genome assembly GCF_037893015.1 of Macrotis lagotis. Lineage (NCBI taxonomy): Eukaryota > Metazoa > Chordata > Mammalia > Peramelemorphia > Peramelidae > Macrotis > Macrotis lagotis. Next base: position 213,730,461 of record NC_133659.1, on the reverse strand, counting down.
TTATAGATAAGGAAATTGAAGATCTGAAATTTGTTACTTGCCTGAATCACAAAAGTATAAAAGGAAGTAAAGGAAGTAGAACCTGAATTTTAGGTGTCTTTCTTATGCAACACACTGCTAAGTATGTTGACCATACTGTCCAATCTATAAATGCTTAGATAATTAAAACATTTTTGGTCCCCAGGCAACCCCACATAGCAATAGTTCAGGCCCTAATTGGCTCACAGTGAATGTAGATAGCAATTGTTTCTTCTTTGGCTAGAAACCTGAGGGTTTTCCTTCCCAGATTGATTTTTTTTTTTCCCCTCTGCAAAAGAAGCCATTCTTGACTGCTATTCTTTTTTACCTGCTATGATCACTGTATGGGAGTTGCCTCAGTCAAATAGAGACTAGCTAACGACCTTAGTTTAAAAAGGTCAAGTCTTCCATTGAGTCTAGAGGCATCTCCATTCAAGCTGATCCTTATCTGACCACTGGACTCTGAATGCTCCAAAGGAGAAAGTGAGCCTGGTGACTTTGCAAAGCTCTCCTTCATTTAAATCTAAGTCACTTGTATGTCATGGCATTACCTCCCTGATGCAGAACAAAAGACAAACAACAGCTTGGATAATGAGTGCTTTTTTTTTAATGTAAATATTATTTATCTCCCTAAATCTCCTCCATTCCCAGTACAACCAGTAGAATGTCCTTAGGTCTGTGAAGATAGGAAAGGTTTTATATTTTGGGGTGTGTGTGTGTGTGTGTGTGTGTGTGTGTGTGTGTGTGTATACACAGTCCTTGGCACTAAATAAGTGTGTTTGTTAATTATTATTCTCACAGCAAACCCAACAGGGATTAGTACTAATATCCTGGTAGCATTCCTCCAACCAGTAAAACTTAAAAAGACAAGGTTACCTCTTCACAACACTGGCAAGTCATCATTTCTTTAACTTTTAGTCTTTCACCTTTAACATCATCATCTTCATTTTCATTGTCTTGTACTTCCAGAAACTTTCTATTTTTGAGTTTACTTGAAAAGGTTCTACATGTATATAAAGGAACCAGAAATTAATATATTAGGACTTTCCCAAGTTAGTACCAAAAATTTCAATCTAATAATTAGTTTATTCTTTAAACTTTTACTGACCTGAAGAATGGATCTTTTCTTATTGATCTGCCTCCATATTTCTTCTCAAAATATTGTAATAGGAAAATCCACAACACACACTGCAAATAAGGCTAAAACAAATAAACAAATTCTAAGAATTTAAACATTTTAATCATCTCCATGTACTACTGCATATACTAAGCATTACATATACCATGTAATATGAAATAAAATGCAAATAAGTCTAGTTCCTTCTCAAGTCAAAGAACTATTCACACAACATTTTTGAATTCTTGCATGATTAAAAATAGAAGTAATATTAATTAAAAAGGAACTAAATAATTTACAACATGGGGACAGCTAGGTGGTACATCTGCCTGCAATGAGAAGGATCTGAGTTCAAATGTGACCTCAGACACTTAATAATTACCTAGCTGTGTGATCTTAGGTAAGTCACTTGACCCCGCTGTCTTGCAAAAACATAAAGAAAGAAAGAAAGAAAGAGAGAAAAAAAAGAAAGAAAGAAAGAAAGAAATGTGTGTGTGATAATTAGACATAGAAATAATTCAATATAATGAATTGAAAGTAAAGGTGAGTTTTCTCTTAGCCTATAAAAAATCAGAGGTTGTGATCAAAAGGCATTAATGTCATTACATGGAGAATAAACAAACATTATCAAGACCCAAAATCACCTTTCTCAGGAGTAATTTGCATCCTCAGATTTTTTTTTTTTGAAACGAGAAATTTAGCAAAAATGCTTTGGTCAATGAAATTTATGTAGGAAATCAAAGCATCACATCCAAGTTTGACTTCGTTTTGATAACCAGATACTTCCAAGTAGTTCAACTATCAAACTGTCATCTTTCATAGACACTAATTTATTTGGGAGTGAAGGAATCAAATAATACTTTAAAACACATGGCTATAAGTCAAAAGTGGGCCCAAAATAACATATAACTATTAAGAATTAAATGTATCTTACCGATAAAACAGCTATTAAAAGCCTGTCCCATGGATTATAACTGTTTTCATTTTTTTGTATATTTTTCCAAGATATCTAACAAAAAAATTAAATCATCAAAAATGGGCTTCACAAGAGAAAAAATTATGATTAAAATTAAAGACACTTCTTTCAAATAATAAACATTCCTGTTCTAGCACCAACTAGCTCTTATGGTTTCAATTACACACACACACACACACACACACACACACACACACACACACACACGTGTTTTCCTGCTGTATTTCCACAAAGTTGTCTTCCTGAGATGATCTAAATCCCTGTAACGCTTCCCAAAACATTTCTGTCAATTAAAGACAAGGAAGGTACATACTAATTAGAGAAAGAACTACTAAGTGATTAATATATCACTGATCCTCCTAACATAAAACCCATTATTATTATTATTATTTTTTCTAAGCATGACCCAATCTTTTTAGGTACTTTTTCTTTAAAAGGACTAATAAATTTCCCTCTTTCCTAAAAGTCTTATGTTTTATTTCCTACCATTCAATTCTGAATATTCTAACATTTAGTCCTAACTTTATATTTTAAAAAATATTTAAAGTGATGTTCCTTCCTTCTTTCTTCTTATAATATTTACACACACACACACACACACACACATATATATATACACACACAAACACACACACACAGATAAATAATAAACTTACCTTTATAAAACTGATTAGGCACCCTAAAAGTGGGTATATTGGATTGATTATGCAGAGGGTATAATGAAGGACAGCTGTCACTGTGTGATATCTCATAAAGAAAGTTATTTCAGTGACTGCAATGGAAACCAAGGCCGTCTAAAATAATTGAGAAAATAAATAGAAATTTCCTTAGATATTTCAACAACTATATTCTCTTCTCATTCTTAATAGAACTACTAATAAACAGGTGTAACAAATGACTCAAAAAGTGACTATCACCACAGCACATATTTTACTTTTTTTTGAAGATTTGAAAACTTTAAATTACTTTTAGGAGAAGAAACATGAGAAAACTGAGAATTAACAGATTTTGTAAGGCAAAGTAAAATACAACTTACCACTGAGTAGATAAATGACCAAAACTCTTTAGTATTTAAAACTTTTCTGAAGGTGAAAGATGCAACATAGGTAAAAAGAATAACAGATGGTACATAACCAATAAGGCAAAAAACCTGCAGGAAAAAAGAGAAGGGCATACTTCATGTTAAAAAAAATAAATAGCCAGAAAAAAATGTATGTGCAATAGAGAATACCACAGGCATATTTTAGGAGAGAAAAAAAAAATCTACTCTTTAACTGTGAGGCTTGAATTCCCAAGAAATAAGAATAATACCAATTCTTTAAGATGGAATTGTCACCTTTCTCCTTATCTATTACACAACTAGGTTTTGAGTTTTTAAGACAGTATTAAGTTATCAATTTCATTCTCTAATCACTATCATTAGTCTACTTTTCCTCTATCCTATGAAGTCTATAGCTTCTCGATAGGACTCCTAAACTAAAAGACAACCACTTCCACCACAGGGGTAAATCTAAACCAATAATTTTATGCTTCTGCTAGGTTAGTGCTTTGCAGTTGTCTGAGATTTTCATCATGGAGATCAGGGACTTAGGATTGGTCTCTGCTGTGCAATTTCATTACTGTTTTGGAAAATTATGATTTCCTAAAACAAACTATCAAATGAAATACAAAAGTATACTCTACAGAGATAGGTAAATGCATTTTTCATTATCCTCCTGAGCAATGTATTTTTATTAATTTATATAATTGAGAAATAAGTGATCTCATCTGCTCCAGGTTAGAATTATAGGATCTAGAACTAGAAGATAGTTAAGAGGTCATGTAGTTCAACTTGACATTTTTTACAATTCAGGAAACTGAGGCCTGCATGGTAAGTAGTTGAGTCATGATTTGTAACCAAAATAAAATGTGCTTTCAACTACTCCAGATTCACAGATGTGAAATACAAAGGGAGTAAGAAACAAAATAGTCATTGATAAGCTCAAAAAGAAAAGATTTCCAACAAATCTGAAATACTAAATAAGTTGCTTGAATTTAATACTACTTTCAATTCCTCCTCCATAATATAATACTATTTGCTTAAGAGTAAATTAATTATTGATGTCAAATTTATCTTTATTAACAAAAACCTGGAATTTTATTTGCCTAGGAGTTTGAAGTAAATTACTTGTCCCCTGCCCCCTCTAAAATCTAGCCTAGGGCAAAATATCAAAAAAGTTAAAGTTTGCCTTTAATCCTTCAACCTTCATTTCATGTTCATTACAATGAAATGACAGACTTTGAAAAAAGTAGAAGAAGGGGTACAGGGAACCACTCACCCATACAATCATAAAGTGTCAGGTAATTACTACATGAAAGGGTGACTCTGTTATTGAAAATCATTTTGAAGAATTATAAAATACATTAAAAAGCATATATATTATTATTTAATTGTATGGAACAGTATATTAGGCGTTATGTAAGGAGAACTACACAGACCTACCTATCTTTTCCTTGCTCTCAAGAAATTTACAATGATGATGATTTCAACTACTCAAAATGTCAAAACCACAGAGACTAAACATGCTAACAGATAATGGCTAGGATAATATGGTTATTAAAAGAGAATAATTTGTAAATCCTCCACTAAACTCCACCTACTAGTGGTCTTGTGTTTTCAAAGGAACACAATTTTAGTAGTATTTGTCAAGTTATACTGTTCAGGCATTGATGGAGGACCTGCTGTCTGCAGACCACCTTGGTTAAATTCATTTTTCTAGTGGAGGTTGGATAAGAGAAGAAGAAATAGAGAAGATAAACAATTAAATGTTCTATGATAGTGAATATGCATACACCAAAAAAGTTGCAGAACTTTCAATATAATATACTGTTTCAAATTATACATTACAAACAGAAATATAAAATCATTAACTTACCACAGAAAGAAACTTCAGAGCATAAAAATAAACTCCATAGTGAAATGCAAATAAGCTTCCTAGCATCAAAACAAGAACAGCAAAAAACAAGGGAAAGTCGATAATAGCTTGTCCAGTCCAATAGGCAGATGGAAAAAGTCCTGAGATCTTCAGCTGGGTATAAGATTTGATCTATAAAAACAGGAGAAAATAAAAAAAATATTCTTTAATATAATTAGGTTTTATATATATAAATATATATATGTATAAACACACATCTACATATACACACATAAAAATGGTGAATTGAAACAGCTAAACATGACATTAAAAAATACAAAAATACTGTCTATCTACCTCTCCAACTCCACCTCCTCATATTCAAACTAAAGAAAATTCTTAACACCAGAAACAAATAGCACATAATTTACATTAAGCAAACAACTTGACTTAATATTTCTCATCTTTAAGAATTTCACTGTATTCAAGAACACAAGGACTATTAAAATTACAGTATGCTAGACCAAAATGAAATCAAAAATAGCAAATTATAGGTGATTTGAGGACAAACTACACAGAGAATTGTTTGTGAGAGCAAAATAAGATCTCAGTTTTCTCTAACTGAAATTTCATGCTTTTAACCATTAAAACAATTAAATATATGACATTTATGTGCCAGGAAAATTTTGAGAGAAAATAAACCTTGAACCAGTGAGAAACCAGCATATTTTGAAAAAAAGGTAAAGAGGAAAGTTCAATAAAGAAAAACAAACAACTTTCCAATTCATAAATGACTAATATAACCTTTCATTACTTCATGTAAAATGACAAATTACAAAATACATATATTCAATAAATGTATAAAAAGATATGAAGAACATTGGCACAGAGTAGGTACTTAAATGTTTACTGACTGACTGATTATCTGTGTTCATTTTCATTAAGAATTTAATTTATTGTAGTTATTCCTGAAAAGATTTAAGAGGGATGGGGGATATTTAGAATTGCTTTTGGAGTAGGAGAGGGAGGAAGGTCCCTATCTCTAATCTCCCATACTATGCTAAACAAGTCTTTAACCCAAAGTCTAACACCAGCTTGATTACTATTACCAAGACTGCCACTAAAACAAAGGAAAGGAAGAAAAGAAAACTGAAAAAACAAAAATAGAACAGATATGACTTTGTAATGTTTTTAACCCAAGAAAAAGTCCTGAATAGAGTCAGCTACCCTCCCCATGCTGTAACTGATGTCAAGAGTATCTCAACTCACCTCCTTTCCCTAAACATTTAATTAACAAAAACTTCATTGAGACGTTAAGATCTCGGGTTTTAGCAATTACTTAATTCAAATTATACAGTTTATGAATGGAATGAACCTTTATGTCAAATTTCATATTACTTTGTATCTAAGTTGGGAGAGTCAAAAAAGATCAACTGATAACAATATTTATTAAGCACCTACTATGTACAGGCACTGTCTGAAGCTCTTATAGTATAAAGGCAAAAACACAAAGGAGCTTCTCTACTAATTGAGAAGATCCATGAAAGTAAATAGGTACATACATGATAGATACTGAGTAGAATAAAAGTACTCTTAGAAGGGAAAACTGAAGTGAACTAAGGAGACTGGAAAGCACTGCAGAAGATGTCATTTTGAGCAGAGTCCTGAAAGAAGTTGGAGTTGTCAAAGGCACAGATAAGGTGAATATTGTGAAGGGTGGGGAAAACTGAAAAGGTGTAAAGAGTCTTAAATACTAATGGAAAATCTTTATATTTGATCCTAGAAATAAGAGAAAGTCATTGGAATTTATTAAGAAAGAATTAGAGATTAGGTTAGAATTCTCCATTTGGAAAATCAGCTAGACAATCATGAGGAGGAAGACTGGAGTACAAAAATTATATTATAAAGCATCAGTCATCAAAACTGTTTGGTATTGGCTAAGAAATAGAGTGGTGGACCAGTGGAATAGACTAGATGTAAAAGCAAGAGATGATTATAGTAATCTGCTGTTTGATAAACCCAAAGAGTCCAGCCATTGGGATAAAAACTCCCTCTTTGATAAAAATTGCTGGGATAATTGGAAGTTAGTATGGAAGAAACTTAGATTAGACCAACACCTCACACCTTTACCAAGATAAAATCCAAATGGTTACAGGACATATACATAAAAAATAATACTATAAGCAAATTAGAAGACCAAGGACTAGTCTACCTGTCAGATCTATGGAAAGGGGAACAGTTTATGACTAGGGAAGAGTTGGAGAACATCACCAAAAACCAATTAGATGATTTTGATTACATTAAATTAAAAAGCTTTTGCACAGATAAAACCAATGTAACGAAGATCAAAAGAAATGTAGTAAATTGGGAAACAATCTTTACAACTAATGATTCTGACAAAGGATTCATTTCTAAAATATACAGAGAACTGAGTCATATTTTTAAAACAAAAAGCCATTCCCCAATTGAAAAATGGTCAAAGGATATGCAAAAGCAATTTACAGATGAGGAGATCAAAGTAATCCATATCCATATGAAAAAATGCTCTAAATCATTAATTATTAGAGAAATGCAAATTAAAGTTTCTCTGAGGTACCACCTCACACCTCTCAGATTGGCCAGTATGACCAGGAAGGATAATGATCATTGTTGGAAGAGATGTGGGAAATCTGGAACACTATTACACTGTTGGTGGAGCTGTGAACTCATCCAACCCTTCTGGAGAGCTATTTGGAACTATGCCCAAAGGGCAACAAAAATGTGCATACCCTTTGACCCTGTCTATACCCTGAAGAGATGAGGAAAAAGGGTAAAAATATTACTTGTACAAAAATATTTATAGCAGCCCTTTTTGTGGTGGCAAAGAATTGGAAATCCAGTAAATGTCCTTCAATTGGAGAATGGCTTAGCAAACTAGTATATGTATGTCATGGAACACTACTGTTCTATTAGAAACCAGGAGTGAGTGAGATGCTGAGTAAGTTGAACAGAAGCAGAAAAACACTGTACACCCTAACAGCAATATGGGAGTGATGTTCAATCTTGAAGGACTTGCTCATTCCATCAGTGCAACAGTTGGGAACAATTTTGGGCTGTCTGCAAAGGAGAGTACCATCTGTATCCAGATAAGGAGCTGTGGAGTTTGAACAAAGTGCAAGGAGTATTCCCTTTAATTTAGAAAAAAAAAAACAGATATCTTATTGTCTGATCTTGTTACCTCTTAGACTTCTCTTCTCTGTAAGGATATGATTTCTCTCTCATCACACCCAATTTGGATCAAGGTACAACATGGAAACAAAGTAAAGACTGACAGAGTGCTTTCTGTGGGGGTGTGGGGGGAGGGAAGCAAGATTGGAAGAAAACTGTAAAACTCAAATAATATCTTTAATAAAAATAAATTAAAAAAATAAAAAGAAAGCAACCATCCCCTAATGCCCAACCTACCTGGACTTACTAAACCCAGTGAGCCAACCCCTCTACCAACACGAGATCTTAGGAAAATGAAGAAAGGCCAGCAGAAAGAGGGCCCACTGAAAAATACTTTGAAGTCACAGATGCTAACCCAGAGAGATCTAGAACTTGTGAAGAGAATATGAATTGGTCTCCAGTCCAGAAAGACTTCCTCCCTGATAGGAAGGAGTTTAAAAATAAATTGGAAAAATTGGGAAAAGAAACTCAAGAGAGGGGGAGGGTAGGTGGCATAGTGGATAAAGCACCAGCCCTGGAGTCAGGAGTACCTGGGTTCAAATCCGGTCTCAGACACTTAATAATTACCTAGCTGTGTGGCCTTGGGCAAACCACTTTAACCCCATTTGCCTTACAAAAATAAAACTAAAAAAAAAAGAAACTCAAGAGAAAATTAACAATTTGCAAGACAAAATTGACATCTCGCAACAAGAAAACAAATCACAACAAGAAAACAAATCCTTGGAAAATACAATTGGACAAATACAAAAAGAAAATAATTCTCTCAAATCCTCAATTGGGCAAATGAAAAGCTCCTTCAAAAATAGAACTGAACAGAAAATTATTCTCTAAAAAAAAAAGAATGGAGTGGCAGCTAAGTGGTGCAGTGGATAGAGCACCAGCTCTGGAGTCAGGAGGACCTGAGTTCAAATCTGGCCTCAGATATTTAATAATTGCCTAGCTATGTAGTCTTGGCAAGTCATTACCATTGCCTAAAATAAATAAATGAACAATAATTATAATAATAATAATAATAATAATAATAATAATAATAATAATGGAATCTGTGGAAACTAATGACTTCATGAGACAACAAGAATCTGTTAAACAAAACCAAAAAATTGAAAAAAATAGAATATAAAATACCTCATCAGCAAAACCACTGACTTCAAGAATACATCAAGAAGGGACAGACAACCTGAGAATTATAGGCCTTCCTGAAAACACTGAAGAGAAAAAAAGTTTGAACTTACTATTTCGGGATTTAGTAATGGAAAACTGCCCTGATATCATGGAACCAGAGGGCAAAAGAGTTATTGAAAGAACACACCAATCCCCTCTGGAAAGGGATCCCAAAATGAAAATACCAAGGAATATGGTGAACAAATTCCAGAACTATCACATAAAAGAGAAAATCTTACAAGCAGCCAGAAAGAAACAATTTAGATACCAAGGAGTCACAGTAAGGATTACCTTCAGTTGTGGGGCTAGATATAAATAATGACCCATTAAAGGATGCTGAGGAGTAGTAATCATACAAATAGGAGATGAATCACAGAGAGCAACTTCAGGAAAATTTTTAAAAGTGTATGTAGGAAAGGGTGAGCAATAGCATTCAAATGGTAGAATATAGTCGCTGAGGCTAAGAAAAAGAAGAGTGAACAATTACAAGAGTCACTGTAATAGTTCTGTTTATATCAATCAGAACAAAAGTTGGAAGAGAGTGAAACTAAGATAAATATGGGGTAATTCAGGCCCAAACTGGTGAAAAATAAGCAAAAAATAATAATCTGAAAGTGCAGAAAAACTATAAGTATTACAATATATACTATCTTTGAATCTAATTTTTCATCTGGGTTTTGGTCAAGATTTCAAGTCTAGAAAAGTAAAGATTAAGAAAAGGTCATAAGTGGGGGCAGCTATGTGATGCAGTGCATAGAGCACCAGTCCTGTCAGGAGGACCTGAGTTCAAATCTAGCCTTAGACACTCAGTACTTACTAAACTGTGTGACTGTGGGCAAGTCATTTAGCCCACTGCCTTGTAAAAAATCAAAAAGAGAAAAGGAAAGAAAAGAAAAGAAAACATCATAGGACTTACAATTAACAAATCAGTAGGAACTCTAGAGATAAGAGTCTTACTTGACTGATGAAGTCAGAAGCCACATTTCAAGAGGTTGAGAAATGAGTGAAAGGAAAAAATGGAGGAAGGCAACAAATCAAGACAGTTATTTCTAGGAGTTTGGTTGTGAAAAGGAAAGGAGGTATAGGATGACAGCTTGAAAACAATAGGGTCAGTGAGAATTTTTTAATGATGGTGCTGTTCAGTTTTGGACATGATGAACTCATACCTAAGGCCAGAGATAAAAATCACTTAACTTCCCAGTGTCCCAGACAACTCTCTATAACACAAATAATGTGACAAATCTAGTTAACAAATTTAAAATTTCCAAAGAAAAAAAAATATTTTATCTTGACTAATGAAACACAAATGTTCTTGAAAAGCTAGGTATAAAAGATTAATTTAAAATATACTAAAGACTTAAATAGTAAAAGAAAATAATGGTTTAAAATTTTTGGTCAAAGAAATTTTAAAATGCAAAAGTTGTTTCCAAATTTACTTTTAGAAATTCACCTTTTTATGTTGTATGCAAACTATGAATATAAATTCATTTTTTAAAAAGTATTTACATTACCTTATGATTTTCTGCATTTTCCATGGCAAAGTAGGGTGGCATTGCAGTTACAATGATTCCAAGCAAAGCCGCTTGAAAATATAGTTCAATTCTAAAAACTATGTCAGTAATATCCTAAAAGAAAAAAAGGGGTAGAATACAAAGTAATTTGATACCATACCATTAAATTTTTTTAAGTATTAAAAGCTCTAAGGAAACACATAAAATATAGATTAAAATAGGACCTGGTGGAAAGAAAATTAGGAGGCTGAATCCTGGGGGGAAAAAAAAAAGCTTTGATCTAAGGGGTGAAGCCAAAATGGTTGAATAAATAAGGCCCAACAGGTGAGCTCTCCCAAAACTCTCTTCCAAACAATCTTAAAATAATGCCTCAAAATTAATTCTAGAGCAGTACAGGCAACATATGTCCTGGGTGAGACATTCTTCCACACCAAGTTAATATACAAGGTATCAAGAAGAGATCTGTGAGATAGAAGTAGAGGCTGGTACAGAATCCATGTATCTCCCTCCCTTCCCTTCACCCTTCCTATGTCAGAGAGTAATCTAATATAGGTTATATATGTACAATCATGTTTAACATATTTCTATATTAGTCATGTTGTGAAAGAAGAATCCGAACATAAGAGGAAAAAACGATGAGAAAGAAAAACATATAAAACCAATTTTAAAAAGAGAATATAGCGGGATGCAAATGTTTTTTTTTTCTATCACAAGACTTTTATAAATGTCTTTGCTCACTGAGCTGGTGAGAGGTAATATGTCTACCATAATTGATCATCATACAATGTTGCTTGTTAACATATATCATATTTTCTTGGTTCTTTTCAACTTCACTCATCATTAGTTCTTTCTGTAAATCTTTCCAGCTTTTCTGGAAATTTGAAAATCTGTCTTATCCAAAGGGGAAATAAGATGGGAAGGGAATAAGAGAAATGAAGGGAGAGGTAAGAGAGGTCAATAAAGGAATGTAGTATGTTCGGAACAACCTTCAGAAGCGGGACAGAATAAAAAGAAAAATAAACAGAAAAATCAGATGGAGGGAAACCCACAGTTAGTTATTATACCTATGAATGGCAAGAACTGATCCATAAAATGGAAGCAGGCAATAGAATGGATTAGGAACCAGAATCAAACAAGATCAAACAAGAAACACACTAGAAATATAGAGTTAAAACAAAACGTTGGGGCAGAATGCCTCAGTTGAAGTTAAAAAAAGGGCAAGGGGAACAATAATGTCTCAAAAAACAACACTTCATTAAAAGACATAAGCAGGGAAGCTACATCTTGCTAAAAGGCACCATAGACAATGAAGTGACATCAATATTTAACGTATGTGCACCAAATGATTTAGAATGCAAATTCTTTTTCAATCTTTTTTATTTAATATTTATTCTCATTTTGTATAAATGTTTTTTACATTAATAAAAATATTCTCCCACCCATAAATATAGACTTGCTTGAGCAATAAAGTAAAAGGGAGAGAAAAAAATTAAAATAAAAAAATAATAGTAATAATTGTACGTATGGCCAGGTGGTGCAATGGATGGAGCACCAGCCCTGGAGCCACGAGCACCTGAGCCCACATCCAGCCCTGTACATCCAACAATCACCCAGCCGTGTGACATGCAAGCCACCCGAACCCCACTGCCCTGCAAAAACCAAGAAAAAAAAGACATAGAATAAAATAGCAATAATAGTAGGGGTGGCTGGGTGGCAGAAAAAGCATTGGCCCTTGAGCCAGGAGCACCTGGGTCCAAATCTGGCCTCAGACAACCAATGGTCACCCTGCTATGAAGCCCCAGGCAGGCCACCCAGGCCCATTTGCCCTGCACTCCCCCCCAAAATAATAATAATAAAAAATGTGCTTGAGTCTTTGCTCCAACACCAACAACTCTGTTGCAGGTGGATCACATTCTTTATGATAAGTCCATCGCAAAAGTTACTTCCATATTTTTCCACCATTGACACTGCTGATCCCAACTCCCTCCTTTCATATTTCTCCACTACCATGTACTATATTTTCTCTCTCCTTTCACTCTGACTCTGCTGTAGGGTAGCTCAGTGGTGCAGCAGACAAATCCCTGGCTCTGGGACCAAGAGGCCCTGAGCCACCATACCACCCCTTAGGCCCAGCATCCACCTAGCCCTATGGTCCCGGACAGGTCATTCAATCCCAGCCCCTTGAAAGAAGTAAAAAAAAAAGAAAATGTGTTGTATCTGACCACTCTCCCCCCATGGTCCATTCTCCTCCTTCATTCACATCCCCACCCTTCCCCCGTCCCCCCCTCTCCTTCTTACTCCAGATGTCTATACCCCATTGAGTATATATGCTGTTTCCTCTACTAACTACCTCTGATGAGAGCAAAGATTCCCTCATTCCCCTTGCCTTCCCCCCTTCCATATCATTGCAATACCTCATTGTAATAAAGAAAAATCTTATTATATGAAATCTCTTGGCCTATTCCCCCTCTCCTTTTTCTTTGTCCCATTACATCTCCCTTTTTTCTACTGACTCCATTTTTACACCATGTTTTATCTTTGAATTCAGCTTTCTCCTGTGCTTCAACTATAAAAGCTCCCTCTACCTGCTCTATTAACTGAGAAGATACATATGAGTATTATCAGTGCCATTTTTCTATACAGGAATACATGCAGTTCATCATCATTAAGTCCCTCATATTTTACCCTTCTCCTCCAATCTCTGTGCTTCACCTGAATCCTGTATCTGAAGATCAAACCTTTTGTTCAGCTCTGGCCATTCCAAAAGGAACATTTGAAATTCCCCTGGTTCACTGAAAGTCCATCTTTTTCCCTGCAAGAGGACATTCAGCCTTGCTGGGTAGTTGATTCTTGGCTGCATTCTAAGCTCTTTTGCCTTCCAATATATTATATTCCAAGCCCTACGAGCTTCCAATGTAGTTGCTGCTAAGTCCTGTGTGATCCTGACTGCAGCTCCACAATATTTGAACTCTGTCCTTCTAGCTGCTTGTAATATTTTCTCTTTGACTTGGGAGTTCTGGAACTTGGCTATAATATTCCTAGGGGTTGGTTTTTTGGGATCTCTTTCTCAAGGGGATCGTTGGATTCTCTCCATTTCTATTTTCCCTCTGTTTCTAGAATATCAGGGCAATTTTCCTATAGTAATTCTCTGAAAATGATGTTAAGGCTCTTTTCCTGATCATGACTTTCAGGTATTCCAATAATTTTTAAATTATCTTTCCTAAGTCTGTTTTCCATATCAGTTGTTTTTTTCAATGAGATATTTCACATTTTCTTCTAATTTTTCATTTTTTTGGTTTTGAAGTATTGATTCCTGATTTCTGGTAAATTCATCAATCTCCCTGAATTCCATTCTTTGTCTGAAGGATTTGTTCTCCTCAGAGAGTTTTCTTATCTCTTTTTCCATCTGGCCAATTTTGCTTTTTAAAGCATTCTTCTCCTCCTCCATTGAACTGCTTTATCCATTTGACCTAAGCTGGTTTTTAGCATGCTATTTTCTTCGGCTTGTTTTTGGATTTCCTTGACTAGGCTGCTGACTTCATTTTCATGTATTTCCCCCACATCTCTCTCATTTCTTTTCCCAGTTTTTCTTCTAACTCCCCCATTTGATTTTCAAAGTCTTTTTTGAGCTCTGTCATAGCCTGATCCCAATTTCTGTTTTTCTTGGAGTCTTTAGATGCAGGAGCTTGTGCTTCTTCATCTTCAGACTGAGTATTTTGATCCTTCTTGGGCTCATTTGCAAAATATTTCTCAATGGTGTTCCTCTTTTTTCTCTGCTTGCTCATTTTCCCAGCCTTAGCTTGTTTTGGGGGTGCTTCCTGAGCTTTTGGAACACTCCCACAAGGGTCTCAGTATGTGAGGCTCTGTCCTCCCACCTGATCTGTGAATGACCATATGTGCCCCCCTCTGCCACAGGGCTGAGGTAGAGGGGGCCCCTGCTGTTCTATGGAGGGGCCTAGACTATGATCAAGATCAGATTGTGGTCAGAGCTCCAGACTCCTGTTCCAGGGGCAGAGCTCAGCAGTCTCTCTCTCTCTTTACTCCCCCTCCCTAGGTCCAATGGGCTCATGCCCTGGGGGTTCCTGCTCTGCCTGCTTCTGTTCCTGGATCTTGGCTGTGCTGGCCATGTTGCTTGCTGTGTGCCCTGAGGGCTGGGCTCCATGTGCTCGCTCTGGCAGAGGTCCCCCCGCTGTTCCCCTACTTTGTGCCTGTTGCTCACCAGGGTGTAGCTCAAGAGACTCTGCCACTGCTGTAAGCTGTGGCTCCCAGCGCCCTGGGGCTGCCTCTGGGAGGCTGAAGTTCTTTCGCTCTGGCGGGCCACCCCTCTGGCAGGCTGCCCCTCTGACCCCAGGAGCAAGGCCTTTCTGCTCTTTTCCAGGTTACCTTGAGTAGGAGAACTGCCTTATTGGGTCCCTCTGTGGGTTCTGTCTCGAAAGTTTAGTTAGAGTCCTTAGCTTATGAGTTTTATGAGAGAGCGCTTAAGACTGGATCCTTTCTTGTTGCCATCTTGGCTCTGCCCTAGAATGCAAATTCTTAAAGGAAAAATTAAATGAGTTATAAGAGGAATAAAACTATATTGGTAGCAGTTCTCAATTTCCTGCTTTTAGTTAGATATAACTAAACATAATAAGAAAGAAGTTAAGGAGTTGAACAGAATTTTAGAAAAGTTAAATATGATAGACCTTTGTAGAAAATGCAATTAAATAGAAAGGAATATACCTTTTCTTCAACTGTACATGGTACCTTTACAAAAATTGACCATGTATAAGGAATAAAAACTTCAAACAAATGCAGAAATATTAAATACATACATGTCAGACCATAATGAAATAAAATTATATTCAATAAAGGGTTATGGAAGCACAGATTAAAAATGAGTGGGTTAAAAAACAAATAATAGAAAGAACAATTTTATTAAAGAAAATGACAATAATGAAACAACATACCAAAATTTGTGGAATGCAATCAAAGCAGTACTTAGGGGAAAAATATCTATCTTTAATCACAAAATCAATAAAGGAGAAAAAAACAGGTCAATAAATTGATCACACAACTAAAAAATAAAAAAATCATTCAAAGCTAAGAAAGAAAAATTCTGAATTCCCAATTAACACCAAAATGGAAAATCTGAAAATCAAAGTAGATTAATAAAATTGAAAGAAAAAAGCCCATTGAACTAATAAAAGTAGTAATTAGTTTAAAGGGGGGAAAATTAATAAAATATATCAGCTATTTTGATTTTAAAAAAGAATATAAAAAATGAAGAGCATTAATTTAGCACCAATGAAGATAAATTAAAGCATCTAGCTGCCCTTAAAGCAATTAGTTCTTATCAAGAAATGTACTGATAATCTAAGCGAAATGGATGAATATTTACAAAAATATAAATTGCTCAGATTGAAAGAGTAAATAAGATAACTTAAATGACCCTATTGTACAAAAATAAATTGAATAAACTATAAATGAATTCTTTAAAATAAATTACTAGGATCAGATGGATTCACAAGTGAATTTTACCAAACATTTAAGGAACAATTAATTCCAATACTATAAAAACTATTTGAAAACATAAGTAAAGAAGAAGTCCTACAAAATTCCTTTTATGACAAAATATGGTTTTGACGCAACACAAGAGAAAGAAAACTATAGCCCAATTTCCATTATGATACCAATGCAAAACTTTTAAATGAAATTACAGGAAGGAGATTACCTCTGATTCCTTCTAAAAACAGGAGAAAGCATAGAAATCAATGGAACCTATCTAAAATGACAAATAGTATCTATCTATAACCAAAAGCAAACATTATCTGTAATCTGGATAAACTAGAAGCCTTCCCAATAAGATTAAGGGTGAAGCAAGGATGTCTAGTATCATCATTATTATATAACATTGGATTAGAAAGACTAGCTATAGCAATAATTAAAAAAAAAGAAACCAAAAAAATAAAAATAGGCAACAAGGAAACAAAGCTATCAATCTTTGTAGTTGGCACAATGATTTACCTAGAAAATCCTCAAGAAGTGAGCCGTCATGAAAACAATGATATATAACAAAAATATTTTAAGACAAACAGCTCTAAAAGACTTTAAAAAATCTGATCAACTGATAATCTACTATTACAATCAGATCAATGAAGAAGCATGCTACTCATCTCCTAAAAAGAGGTGATGAACTCAAGATGAAGAATAATATATATATATATATATATATATTTGGGGGTATGGCTATTGCAGGAATTTGTTTTGTTTAACTGTTTATTTGTTACCCCCCTTATTTTGGAGGAGAGAAGGGAAAGCAAATTTTTGTAAATTATTATTAATTAAAAATTAATTTAAAAATAAAGTCATGGTAGCAAAAATATTTGAGAGTTTCTTCAGTTTTCCCAAGGGTTATCCTGAATCCTTTGATAATCAAATAATTCTTTTTTGGAGTAGAAACTGACAAAGAAGGAAGAGACGGACCAACAGAAAAGGAACAGCAAAGGCATTAACATGAAGTCTAGGAACTGATGCCAGTGTAATTGAAGGAAGATATATATATATATATGTGTGTGTGTGTGTGTGTGTGTATGTATATATATATATATATATATATATATATATATATATATGTGTGTGTGTATATATATATGTACACACACACACACACACACACACACACACACACACCCCTTTAATTACTTTCTTTTTTAATTTGTTTTTCTTTCTGAAGCTTTGTAGAGAGGCAACATAACATAACAGGAAAAGATGGCCACAGAGTCAAAAATCTAGGTTCGAGTCTAGGCTGATACCTACTAGTTGTTTGACCCTGGGCAAATCATTTAACTCAGTGTTCCAGGAAAATCTCTAAGATTTTTAACAGTTACAGATCTGCAAGGGTAGTAGATATTTTTTTTCCCCACCAGAAATTCCATACATGAAATAAAAAAAAAAGGTAAACAAAAACACAATCTTTTAATTGTGAGGATTGGGAAAATGATTATTCAGATAATCAGAACCCCTGCATTGAGAAATATCAGAATGGAATATTAAAATTATTTTGTGGAATCTCTTTTCCAAAGATTTTTTTTAGGTTTTTTTGCAAGACAATGGGGTTAAGTGGCTTGCCCAAGGCCACACAGCTAGGCAATTATTAAGTGTCTGAGGCTGGATTTGAACTCAGGTACTCCTGACTCCAGGGCTGGTGCTCTATCCACTGCACCACCCAGCCATCCCTTTTCCAAAGATTTTTGAGTTAGTTCTGGTGACTTCACTGAGAAAATAAGTACAAGAAACTTAAATGTTCAGTGCCCCAGGCAATATTTTAAGACTTACTGACCATTTGTTGATAGATATTAGTGGAGTAAGTTTCCACACTTAAGAATTTCCCATATTGATGAAATCACAGGTTCAGAACAAAAAAAAAGGGGGGGGACACCCTACATAAGAGTCAGACTATTGTGTTGATTATAAAAATCAATTTATCTTGAAAATTATTTCTAAGACCAGAAGTTATATACAAAGCCATCAGAGTAGGACATCACTACATACCCAAGTTGAAAGATATTTATTGAAAAATGAAGATAGAATATTGAAAATTCACTTGAAGCTGCAAATTAGAACTTTCAAGCACTGACTCTGATATTAAGCATCTTTTGACCCCCCTGTTTTAACATTCATTCTGTGATTTCTAATGTTACTTATTTGCTTAGAATCTGCAGTCAACTTACTTGAAAGAATGGTGTGCTCCAAATCTGGATATTTTCTGTCATATTTAAATGATAAAGAATAGAATTGCTAATAACATTCATCAGTACTGGTAGAGAATAAATCATAGTACTATTGAAAACAGTTACAAACATATAATCCTACAACAAAGGATAAAAATAATTAGTAGAGTGTCACTGATTTTGTATTTTACTGTTATTGATATTAGAGAATAAATCATGTTACTATTAAAAAGCTATAAACATGTAGTCTTACAACAAAAGAGAAAAACTACTACAATGTATTTGATTTTATATTTTATGGCTACTAATATGCTGCTTTGTAACTATTATTATATTTTACACATCTTTCTTTTGATTCTCCAATTATTTCTTAAGATAGATTGATAGCTCCTGGCCTTAGTATTTATAATTTCCTGACTGATACTAAAAATAGTGCAACACTGAAGAGAGAATCTCAAGCAATGAATTTGAAGGCTTTTCTAAAAAATACATATCTATTAAGTACATGCAATTACTGTATCTAGCCCACATTAAGAAGAAATATACTCAGCTTAATATTTCTATATTTTCAAAACTAAAATTCTTTTTTAATGACCACATCCAATTGGCTGGTGACTAGTTGCTACATAATTCTGGTCTTTTATCATTCCGTGGAAATATACATTAGATAAGCTAAGATTTAGCAACAAAATACATATAAAGGTACATATAGATGTATGTATATATACTACATTATCTACATATATTTCTCTTACCTTTCCTGAATGCATTACATTTAAAGCTGCACTGTGAGGAGCAGCAGATACATAGTCACTGACATTTAACAAATTCACCAGGATGTTCTGACTCGTGAAGAAATTAAGGAGGTCATCAATATCAGTGTCTGGCATAAAAGAATTAAAAAAATACCAATGCAATAAGTTACTTCAGATGAGAAAATAATTACACCATCTGACAAGTTATTTTTGTTCTTTTTTTAACTAAAAATTTCAAGAATTTTGCCTTTTCATGACTCTGTACACTCCCCTATGGTTTCAATTATATCTGTACAGAAGACTTTTAAATTTAATATGCTCACCCCTCCAATTCCCACTGTACTGCATTCTATAAATTCCAAATATGTATTGATCATCTCCACCTGGCTGTTTAATTATCAACTCAATTAAGTCATCCATCACCTTTTTCATGTTCAAAACTTAACTCATCACCTTTATCATAAAAACTTATCCCTATTCTTATCTTTTCCATTTCTTTCAATAATATTCCCTATCACCCAGGTTCTTTACACCTTGTTGTCACACTTCTTATCTCTTCCCTCATTCTCTAAATCATAATTCAATCTAAGGCTATCAATAATTTAGCAAGTCTGTTGATCTTAGGACCACTGGATTATAAATTTAGAGCTACAAGGGATCTTAGAAGTCATCTAGTACAACCTTCCTTCCCCCATTGCACTGATGAGAAAACTGAAGCCCAGAAAGGATAATATCCCCAAAATCAGAGTCTACTACTCAGATTAACAACAAAATGAGTTCATATTTTCTTAACCTGAACTATTCTCTCTCTGTTCTCTCTCTCTTCACTCCAATTCATACTTTATATTGTTGCTAAAAGAATCTACCTAAATATACTTCATACTACCATTTCCTTTCTCAAAAAACTTCTATTGACTTTATTGGCTTCCCTTCACTTACTGAATGGAGCAAATAGTGTTTTAGAATGACATTCTAACCCTGTACAGTCTGACTCAAACCTAACTTTCTAGCTTTATTTCAAACATTCTATATTCCACACAAAATGAACCACTTACCATCCTTCAATCTTGCCTTGTCTCTGCTTTAATACTTTTAGTTAGGTTATCTTGATGACTAAATTATTTCCCTCCCCATCCCCATGTCTATCAGCTAAAATATTTTCTTCCTTCAAGGCTACACTTCTGCGAAGTCTGTTATAATTAGCTAGAGTTCCTCTTATAATTTAGAACCTCTCTTTTGTTCTTAGTTTTAATTATAACTATAATTGTTAGCTCCAAAGCAGAAATGACTGTATCATTTTCATTTTTGTGTCCTGAAAACAGTAAACATAATAAATAGCACATAAATATCTTCTGAGCTGTATTAGGCAAGTTAAATTAGCACCAGAAGCATAATAATTTACTCACAAAAATCAAAGTTTTCTTAAAATTAAAATTCCTATCAAGAAAGAAACATTTTTGATATTTGTAGTTATAATCACAGATGATCTAAATATAAACATGTTCTCCAAGTAGCAGAGTTAAAAGGTTATGGTCAATGCTCAAGCTCTCAAATGACAATGGTGAAAAGTGTGACAGAAAGCAAGTAGGCTTGCAGTTTGAAAAATTTTAGAGTTCTTTCTAGTACAGAAAATATTTTTTAGCTTTTGTTTTGTTTTTACAAGGCAAATGGGGTTAAGTGGCTTGCCCAAGACCACACGGCTAGGTAATTATTAAGTGTCAGAGACCAGATTTGAACTCAGGTACTCCTGACTCCAGGGCTGGTGCTCTATCCACTGTGCTACCTAGAAACCCCAGAAAAATGTTTGAAAATTATAATATTAACTATGCCATGTGCTAGCTATCAAAGACAGAAAGAGAAAAACTGTACCATTTAACATCACAATAAAGCCTTAATAAATAATATCTTTTTTAAATTCTCTTTTGATATATGTCACTCCTTTGTTTGAGAAATTTACTACTACCTTTAGAATAAAATTCTGGCTCCTCTCTAACAGTTAAAACTCTTTACAATTTAACAATTCCACTAACACTTCACAATTCCAACCAGTCTTTCTAGATGTAGCCTCCATTACTATCTCTCACACATTCTGGGAGCTTACAAAATCGGACTGCTATTTCTGATAACATTACCTCTCCTGTTTCTTTGCAGATGCTCTTCACACCTCTATCTCTTCAAATCTCTATCTCCATTCAAGGTTGATGTCAAGCTCAAACTACTAATGACATAAGGCTTATCATGATTGTCTGAGTACTATCTATTGCCCAAAATTATCCTTTTTTTTAAAAAAAAAGGGTTTATTTGCATACATGTCTCCTGACAATGCAAGATCTTTCAAATTAGCTTTCTTTTTGCCATTAATCAATCATGTCTTTATTAGGGAACGAAAAACACAAACTGAGAAGTGAAGAATTCTTAATATTATAATAAACCACAACACCTACTTTCTGTTATCTGTGGCATATTAATTTAGCTATCAAAATTGTGTGTATACCATTTGATCTAACTGCTCAATTTTGGACTGTATAACCATAAATGAAATTTTGCTACATTCTATTTTAGGAAGAGCAGACAAGATCTTTTCAAAAAAGAAAATGCTTCTCTTTAATAACATGAATAAAAAAGTTTACTGTTATCAGTTTTGCTTTAGGAAGGTTGTGCACATGATTGAGAGGTGCATTCCTCAGGCATGGAGTGGGAGAGAGGAAGCACAATGTTAAGAAATCAGACTTTTACAGTATTTTCATAATTTTTTAAATAAAGAATAGTAATACCTTAATTTTCTGAAAGCACCAAAACTATAATGGTCCTGAATCAAAAATTTAAATAAGAAAATTAATAAACAAATAGATAAGCAGATAAAAGTATACTTATCTAACAGTTACACAAAATATCTCTCTATGCACTGAGCAGCAACCAGAATAGCTGAGAATAATTAAACATCAGAAAACTCAAAGACCAAACAAAATGGAAATACTTTGTTCCTTAAAAGTAGAAGTATCTTCATTATTTGATGGGAGGCATGTCAAGGTCCAAAAAATGAAACAAACAATTTAATAAATCTTCTCCATTGATAAAAAAAATTCTGAAAAAAACTAGAAATGATATTATTTTTCTAGTTAGTCTTTCACCTGTCTAGTAATTCAAGGTTTTTTTTTTTAAAAATTAAATAAACAACAGAGGAAATGAGTGGAGTTTTGGAGAATAACAAAACATAGGGAAAAAAGGAGAGTACCATAAGTCAAAAGCATGAGAAACATTAAAATTAGCAATAGAGCCAACCAGTCAGCAAAGGCTTCTGACAATGGAGAAGACAAAAATAAATTATTTTAAAATAAACTTAACAGTCTTAACAGTGTGGCAAAGAAGTACACCAATTATGTTACAAGAGAAAGCAAGAATACATAGTCCAATATGTGTAATACAACCCGAGACAATATTCAGAAGTATTAATATTGGTCCTGAGTCATTAAGAGAACATTAAACTGCATTCCTCATATATTGTTTTAAAAAAGAAAACACCTAATACATAGCATGAAAACTTCCATAAAGAGTTAATTTTAAAGATTTTGTGCCAAAATATCAATTACTTAAAAAATTGGGGCTTTATAAAAAAATTAGATAATTCAAGCATTACTGTATATGAAGGCAAATTTATTATAATGATAGAAAATATACTGGAATTATTAAATAATTTTAATAATGTTTACATGAGATAAACTGTCATACTTATATTTATATCATTCTTCATTAATAACAAGATTATTTAACTTCATCTTAAATTATTTATATTTGTTTATTTCAAACTTTCACCTCAGAATATTTCAATAATCTATCTGAATCTCAAATCTTACCAGTTGAGTTCTGAAGAAGAAGACCTGTTTTGTATTTGTGAGCTTTCTCTCCAGGTTTCAAAAAATATAAGTCTGGAGTAAGTTTGATGGGAGCAACAGTATTCTTAAAATAATGATGAACCAAAAACATGAAAACTTGAACAGCAACAAAAATTAAAAGCAGGAGCAACCTTTAAAAAAAAAAAGACTTGTTAATTTAAGACTTCCAAGTATGGCATTTTTTTCCTATGCTACTAGCTGGGCCGTTACTTTTCTATCAAATAGGGATAATGTTAACTTCTTTATTTAACACAAAAACTATTGTGAAGATCAAATAAAATAAAAAGTGTGTAAACATTTTGAAAGAGGTGAGAGAGCTATACAAATGTAAATTATGATGATGAAAACAATACTTGAGGCACAAAATTTTGAATTGAAGGTACCTTGAAGTATGATCCCTTCATTTTACAGATGAAATGATTTACAGTTACTGAAGTAACTGTAAGTATAGTAGTATTTTGTTCATCTCTAGTAATATGTACCAGCATCAATTTTAGGCTATCAAAATTAAATGAATCATTTACCATTTTTATTTTATTTTTTGCAAGGCAAATGGGGTTAAGTGGCTTGCCCAAGGCCACACAGCTAGGTAATTATTAAGTGTCTGAAGCCGGATTTGAACCCAGGTACTCCTGACTCCAAGGCCGCTGCTTCATCCACTACACCACCTAGCCGCCCCCATTTACCATTTTAAAAAAGTGAAGATAAACTCAGTGCATATCTCTTTTAAAAGAGAAAACTAAATTCAGGCAGAAGGAATGATTATACTTACACAGATCTCAATGATTTACTTTCACGTTTCAGAGTAAGAAAATGAAGCTTTGTTATCGTACACACTTGCTGTTTCCAAAGGGCCATAGTGCTCACTGTGGATGTTTTGGTTTCAGAGAGTATGAGCAGACTTTGCTCCATTTCATCAAAAGATTTTGAATCTGTTTCTTCCTCTGATTGTTGTTGGCTAAATATACTATAATCTATATACCCAACAGAAAAACAAATAAATAAAAATTTATTAATGCTGAGTGGTATCCTCTCCAAAGTGAAGTTTCCTGTATTTAATGTGCACCAAAAAAAAAAAATTATTTCTGGTATCTTTTTATTTTCAGCAGTCCCGAATCCAAGAATGTTAATGACACCTCAAAGTTTTATTTATATATATATATATATATATATAAAATGATTACATAAGTGCTTTAGTTAAAAAGTGAAATTATTAAATATCTTTTAACCATCTATTATTAAACTGAACAACAAAGTAGAGATATTTTAAAACCAAAGACTAACACAATACCTTTTTTATTGTAAAATGCAACTAAAAATTTTAAGATATGAGCAAACTAGCAACCTTTTTATCTCTCAAATAAAGAACCAATCTATACATTCCTGCCAAATAAACACATAGATTGAGACTGAATAGTCCTAGGGTAGATTGAGACTGAATAGTCCTAGGAAATAAATCTATCATTTAATACCCTAAATAAAATTAGGTCTTTTCAAGACTTTCTAGTTGCAAATATGTTGAGTATAAATAGAAGATGCACTAAGTTTAGTCTTCCTAAAGAAGTAATAGGCATAGGGAGATGGATCATGCAAACATATCCTATATCATCTACTATCATATACCTATCAAAATATAAAATGGCAAAGCCATATTTTAATAAATGATATTCATGCAGGACTAACTCCTCACCTCCACTTCTCAGAATCCCTCACTTTGTTTCAAAATACAGCTTACCTGTCATTTCCTAACTGAAGCCTTTCCTGATGCCCCAATTGTTAGCCCTCCCACAATTACTTTACATTTACTTATCTGTGCACATGTTGTATTCCCCACCCCCAGCAGAATGCAAGCTCTCTGAGGACAGGAATTGTTTCATTTTTGTCTTTCTATCCCCAGTGCTTAGCACAATATCTTGCACATAGTAGGTGCTTAATGTTTGTTAAACTGAATTGAATTTCTGGTTCTGAGTTGTCAGAGAAGGTAAGGCTTTTTACCAGCTTGATCAATTTCTGCTTCAACTTCCAGCTTAAGGAATACATCTTCCAAAGTTGTCATGGAAACTCCATAAGAAATAACCCCCAAATTTGAATGGGTCTCTAGATCAGAAAACAAGCCTAAAAGTAGAAATTTAAAAAAATCCTGTTACTTAAGCATAATTATCTCCTATTCTCTACAAATGTCTCTCAGGCTCAACAGTATATAAAGAGAAAATCTGAAAACTGCTCCAGGATCTTCTAGAACAACATGTATGACCCTTGGGTACATTTAACCTTTCTGAATTCCTATTTACTCATCTCTTAAACAAGAGAATTGTATTAAATGATTTCTAAGATCCTTTCTAAAACCAAATTTTGTTTATAAAGCAGCACATAATCAAATGCTTTCCTATGAAAGCAAAATAAATATGCAGGACAAATTATTTCTACAAATGGCAAGGAGGGAAGAAGAACTGAACCATTAGAGCCCAGTCCTGAAAGATATACACTTGAAAACATTAAGTAATATAATGTTTAGAGATTTTTCACCTATGTAACCAGGTTGGTCTTTTTTTAACATTTCCCTGCATTTTCTCATCTGGTCAACCCAGAAAGGAATAGCAAAAACAGGGAACACAGGAGTAAAATGCCTAGAACTCATAATGTAAAGAGAACAAACAAAAGGCTGTTATTTGTAATGCTAAGCAGGGCATTCTGAACCAAAGGAATAGAGTATATTTGCTCATTAGGATACCAGGATAGACATATACAGTGAGTCTACATGGACAGTGAGCTTTCAATAGGCTGGACAGGGACTGATCTTTTATTGATTAAGAACTTCTCTCTCCGATCCCCCCGAGAAAGAGATCCCAAAAAACCAACCTCCAGGAATATTATAGCCAAGTTCCAGAACTCCCAAGTCAAAGAGAAAATATTACAAGCAGCCAGAAGGACACAGTTCAAATATCGTGGAGCTGCAGTCAGGATCACACAGGACTTAGCAGCAGCTACATTGGAAGCTCATAGGGCATGGAATACAATATACCGGAAGGCAAAAGAGCTTAGAATGCAGCCAAGAATTAACTACCCAGCAAGGCTGAATGTCCTCTTCCAGGGAAAAAGATGGACTTTCAGTGAACCAGGGGAATTTCAAAGGTTCCTTTTGGAATGGCCAGAGCTGAACAGAAGGTTTGATCTTCAGATACAGGACTCAGGTGAAGCATGGAGATTGGAGGAGAGGGGGGAAATATGAGGGACTTAATGAGGATGAACTGCATGGATAGAAAAATGATACTGATAATATTTATATGAACCATCTCAGATAACAGAGCAGGTAGAGGGAGCTTTTATAGTTGAAGCACAGGAGAAAGCTGAATTCGAAGATAAAATATGGTGTAAAAATGGAGTCAATAAGAAAAAAAAGGGACATGGATTGGGAGAAAGAAAAAGGAGAGGGGGAATAGTCCAAAATATTTCACATAATAAGATTTGTTTTATTACAATGAGCTATTGCAATAATATGGAAGGGGGGAGGCAAGGGGGAATGAGGGAAGCTTTGCTCTCATCAGAGATGGCTAGGAGAGGAAACAGCAAATATACTCAATGGGGTATAGACAACTGGAGTAAGGAGTGGGGGAGCAGGGGGAAGGGGTGGGGATGTGAATAAAGGAGGAGAGGATGGACCATGGGGGGACAGTGGTCAGATATAACACATTTTCTTTTTTTACTTCTTGCAAGGGGCTGGGATTGGATGGCCTGCCCAGGACCATAGGGCCAGGTGCATTCTGGGCCTAAGGGGTGGTATGGGGGCTCAGGGCTTCTTGGCCCCAGGACCAGGGATCTGTCTGCTGTGCCACTCAGCAACCCTACAGCAGAGTCAGAGTGAAAGGAGAGAGAAAATATAGTACATGGTAGTGGAGAAATAAGAAAGGAGGGAGTTGCGATCAGCAATGGCAATGTTGGAAAAATATGGAAGGAACTTTTGTGATAGACTTATCATAAAGAATGTGATCCACTCATGACAGAGTTGATGGTGTTGGAACAAAGACTGAAACACATTTTTTGTTATTATTATTTGGGGGAGGGTGCAGGGCAAGTGGGGCTGGGTGGCCTGCTTGGGGCCACATAGCAGGGTGATCATTGGGTGTCTGGGGCCGGATTCGGACCCAGGTGCTCCTGGCTCAAGGGCCAGTGCTCTGTCTGCCACCCAGCCACCCCTACTATTATTACTATTTTATTTTATTTTGGGTCTTTTTTTTCCCTTCTTTTTGGTTTTTGCAGGGCAGTGGGGATCGGGTGGCTTGCATGTCACATGGCTGGATGATTATTGGGTTTACGAGGCTGGATATGGACTTGGGTGCTGGTGGCTCCAGGGCTGGTGCTTCGTCCATTGCGCCACCTGGCAATACCTACAATTATTACTATTATTTTTTTAATTTTAATTTTTTTCTCCCCCCTTTACTTTTTTGCCCAAGCAAGTCTATCTATATTCATGGGGGGAGGGGTATTTTGTTTACTTGTAAACAAGTATATTTTATTAATGTAAAGAAAAACATTTGTACAAAATGAGAATAAAAAATAAAAAATAAATTAAAAAAAAAGAACTTCTCCCTCATAGGCCTTCAAGGTCAAATGGCTTGGTCATCACAAGAAAAGACACCAGCACGACCAGCTGGAGCCCAGTCAGAGAAAAAGTTAGAGGTTGCACAGAAGGTACCAATGAGAGATTTCAGGGTGGTTACTGCTGGAAGAACACTAAGGTAGTGAGTCTGTTGATGGTCTGCATATTGAACCAGGGCAGATACTTCTCATTTTTCAAAAGGTCATTTGTATTTGTCAGGAATAACCAATACAAGACACAGAAGTAGGAGTTTTTCAGTTCTTTACCAGAACAATAAGTCTTCCATGAGTTTTATTACTGCATTTTAAAAATTCTGATTTCTTTCAATAAATGTATTCTTCTCTATGAGAGCAGTATATTTTCTTTTAATCATAAAAAGTTAGCATGAAATGAGAATAATCTGAAGAAACTGGAGGTATAAGTCAATTTTGATAAATTTATAAAATACCAAATAAGAGATCTTTACATTTTAAACTTTAGATCAATCCAAGAGAATAAAGGTGCCCAGACAAGCACTGGGAGGTTGGGGGTGAAGGGATCCAGGCAAGCACCCCTATCTTTGTACGTGCATGAAAGAGGCTTAAGGTTATCAGCCTACCTCAGAACACCACACCTGTTACTGAGACTTCACTGAGTAGCTATCCCAGACCATGGGATAGCTGCCCCTGGAAGGAACATTGTGGTCTCATCTATCAGTTTTTTTTCCTCCTTCATGGAAAGATACAGGTGTATCATTATAGAGGAAAACTATCTACATAAACATCAACAACTTCCTTCACATAAATAAGAGCAGTCTATGATTGTTCTCCCATTCCTTTGGCATCTTCTCCTCCTTAAATATAAGACAATAATGCTTTCAAGGTAATGAAACTATAGTATCTAATTTCTTTTGTACTTAGTTTGATGAATCAATCCCTTGATTTTTGTCTTATGTGGCATTTAAATTTCTTTGTATAATAATTTGGGCATTGAATTATTACTGATGACTAATAAACTTGTTAAATTTTCCAACAATGTGGTATTCTCTTGCTATTTTCTTCTATAAATTCTTAGGATAATGTGACTTGACTTGACTTCTAATTCTAGTCCTTTTCTCTTTGTTTTACAAAGCTATCTAACTTGTAATCTACCAAATTCCTTTGTAGGACTTTACAAATGAACTGTCAGAAGATACACATTCATAAGGATTAGCTTTAATATTGTAGGTCCAGGTTGTAATGAATTTTGACACGTGTGCAAATTTTGACACTTGGTGACTTTGATGGGAAAGTAGGGCATAGGGTAGGATAGAAAAATGTTAATTGGAAAATATGGTTCAGGTTTGAGGATATAGAAGAAATCATGACTTTACAGTCTACTCAGAAGTCCACTGATTATCTATTATAGATACATCTATAAGAGATTTGGCAAATGCTAAATATGAATGAACATTTTCTATATTAGATGATGAGACATAAGTTTCTATTGTCTTTATGGTGATATTCTTTGCTTATAGTTTATCATAAGCACTTCAATATAAGATAGCCAGCTTATCTCATGAAATTATATTTCTTACTGCCTTTAGGTAAGTGATGAAATAGTCAATTTGTGTTTTTACATCTCTAAGGAGATTCTATAAACCACCTTTCTATTTAATTACAGCATTTTAATTACATATTTTTGTAAAAGTTATCTATACTGTTCTGATTCCATTTTTGAAATATTACAACCCTTCACTGGTCAATGGAAGATTGAACATTTAAAGTATCTACTATTAAGTTAACATGTATAGATGGCCTAAAAATTGCAGTTCCTTTTGATTCCTTTTCTTCTACACTACCACCATCACTATAGACTAGAGCATGAAAACAGCTTCAAGGGAATGAATGCCATTTTTTTATTTTATTTCATGCTCTATGTTATGGGGTGAAGAATTCATTACCTAAAGATTACAAACTAATGATGATTTGTCTCTCTGTTACTCTGGCACTCAGAAAACATTATGGAATCTATTGCTGTACTAGAAGCATCTCCAGCACGTGGAATCTCAAAAAAAAAGTAAAATATAATGTTTATTTTCATTAAAATTATGCAAATGGATTAACTATAATAAAGAGAGATTTCACTATCCTCTTCTTTACCTTTACACTTGAGTAGGACTACAATCAAACTCAGAACACACTCTTCCCTTCAAATATTTTTCTTATCATTTACAAATTCCTTATTAAAGTCAGTAAGACTCACTGAAAAGACAGATATTATTTGGAAATTAAAGTAATATAAAAATAACATATAAATAAAATGTTTTTAGAAAATGAAACATACCTCTCCAACCCCTCTCCCCAAATAAAGTGAATTAAGATTTCTTTTCTTCAGAGAGAACATACCTATTCCTAGACAGTCTTCTGCCACAGCATGAATTAAAAATTATGCCATCCCTTTCATCTGCAAAACTTTGAGCCTCAGTGAGGTGATAGACCCCACTCTGATCTTATAACATGTTGATATTATTTACCAGATATTTTAATTATTTTAAAAATATTAAATTCTCTCACTAAATGTTCTCTAAAGGAATGAAGCCTGAAAACTTATTCCATAGACTAGGTCTCAAGTTCAGGGTATGGAATAAAAGATGAAGAAACAGGATTCTAGAATTCAGACCAGTAAGAAAACTTAAAAAGTATATTCTGCTGCTTGTTTCTGTCAAAAGTGTTATGGAAGGGGGCGGCTAGGTGGTGTAGTGGATAAAGCACCGGCCCTGGAGTCAGGAGTACCTGGGTTCAAATTCGGTCTCAGACACTTAATAATTACCTAGCTGTGTGGCCTTGGGCAAGCTACTTAACCCCGTTTGCCTTGCAAAACAACAACAACAACAAAAAAGTGTTGTGGAAGAAAGCAGCCTTCTCCTCAATTATAGAAAAATGAAAGAAAAAAGGTATAGATATTACTTATCACAACTACTAAAAATTATGGAGGAAGGTAATTAGGGAGAAAACTTTTCTGGGTTAGTCCTGAATCTCAACTTAATATCACAAATGGGGCTAATAGTCAAGAAATCATAAAAATAGGTAAATACCTGAAAATTTGTCCATGTCTTTAAAGGGCAAACTATAGACAAGTTGCTGATCATTCTGTTGCAATAAGTTAGCTCCAGGTATATGCTGTTTAACCAGTGATGAAAGAGATTCTGAGATGCAATGCTTATCTATGTACATGCTAAAGAAAAATACAGAAAAGATAATGATGTTTATTACACAGTAAACTAGAAAAAGTTAATTTTAAACCACGATTGATTTAAATTCACATAAAAAATTCAGCTGCATCCAAAATGCCAACAAGGGAAGCAAATGTTTAAAATAATACCTCAGTCGGTAGCCAATTCCCCATTTGCTTTTGAGAAACAAAGAAGAACCAACACATTTCAGCATTCCTTGTGATATCACAGCTTTCCTATCTGTAAAGAAATTAACAATTTAAAAATCCCACTTTGACAATAACTATATTTCAGTACTTTTTATTTTATTTTCCTAATTACATATTTAGACTCCCTTTTAATTATAAGACTTTAATAAAGAGAACAATGAAGAGACTAATGATTTCCCAGATATAAATTAGTTGACAGAGATAACAGAATTTCAATTTTCACCTGCTATTTATTTGTTGCTATTTATTTATAAATTATTTGTGTTATTAAATCTGTATGCAGAAAAATTACTTGCTTGTGCAGAACAAAAGTCTTTCACCTTTTTTTTTTGTCATAGACACCTTTAGCAATCTGTTGAAGTTTGTAGACCCCTTCTCAGAATATTTTGTTGTCTCTAGTAAATGTTAAATTTCAATTAGTCTAGTGAAAATAAAAATGCAATTTTTACCATCCAAATGCCTGGAACCCTTTCAAATCTGTTCATAGATCTCTTGGTCCATATACATCAGGTTAAGAACTTAGGTCTAGAGTAAATGCTCTTAAGCAATATTATTAGTTGTTAAACCTTTGCAATCCCACAAAATGCAATATTTGCTACTTGTTTCCTTAGAACCTACAATCTACTTCTTTTTCTTTAACATAAATAAATCTCACCAGCAAGAATGTCAGCTTCATCCATAAAATGAGTACTAAGAACTATCACTCGATTGGCTTTTCTGTACTTCAAGAGATTCCAAACAATATGACGTGAACAAGGATCCATTCCAGCAGTTGGTTCATCTAGTAGTAATACCTGTATTAAAATAAAATATAAAAAAATTCAAAGGACAACATATAGAGAGAGCAATGTCCAAATTTCTGAATATATTCAAATGTTTCCTTGTATAAAATAAAATTTAAAACCAGAAGTAGATTTTCTAGTTTATTAAATTTTTCTGCCTGAAATTTTAAATTGCTAAACATACAATAGTAGATTGATCATAAATGTCTCCAATTTAAGTGGAGACAACCATTTGGGATGGTTATATCTTTAGTTTAAAAAAATTTTAGTATTAAATTAAAATTAATTCTAAAATTTATATTCTAGAAACTAAATTCTGCACTCCTATTTGGCAATAAAATGTGTAAAAACAAGTGGAAATAAAGAGATAAGAGGAAAAGGAGAACATAACACAAAAATCTGATCAAACTGTGTTTACTACAGTATCCAAAGGCAAAAGTTGCCTATCCAAGTCTATCTGCAATTCAAAACACATTTATTAAGTCTTTATTATATGTAAAAGGCCCTGTGCTAAACAATGGGGACATGAAAACAAAGAGTCCCTATACTCAAGGAACTTATATTCTGGGGATATTGCATGTAAAAATATCAGACACTAGTAACTAAATATACCATTCAGAAAATGACACCTAAACTGTGATTTGAGGAATGTAAAGGACAGGTATGAAGGAAACACATTTTAGATACAGGGGACAGTTTGCCCAGTATAGGAGGTGGGACATCAAGTAAATCGTGGAATAGTAAATCGTGTGCAGTGGAATACTGTGAAGTAAATCTAGAAAGGATATAATGGTCTGGTCTAGGAGGAGAAACAGAAGGATGTGAACCTATCATCAAGAGAGGAATTTCAAAGTTCTGATATACAGAAACGGACAAGTTATAGGTGAAATATAGGATATCATTTCTGAAAATACCTTCTGGCATGTACAGCTTCTCAGAACAACAAGAGATCTCTCAAATCTCCTCCTCATGTGCCAATTCCTTCTCTGTTTCCACTGATAGATAATCATATTCCTCCCATACACTAAGCGTGGGTACTTCCCAAGCCTCTGCTCTGGACTTTCTATTCTTTTCTCAATATACTTTTTCTCCAGTGAATTCATCAGTTATAACCCCCCCCCCCCCCCCGCAAAGGTTTAATTTCTGGTTCAAGTATCAAGACTTTAATTTCTCTTGAGTATAATCACTGCATTCCAAATTCAATACATACCAAAGTGAGCTCATTATCATTTCTTCCCAAATTTCCCCTTTCCCAAACTTCACTGCTTCTGTTGAAGGTTCCCAGGATCCTATTCTTATCATTGACTCCTCAACTCTCTCACATCCCACACATCCAATTACTTTTTAAATCTTGTCATTTCTACCTCCACATCTCTCAGATCCAACCTCTTCTTTCCCCTCATATGGCTAACACCTTAGTCCAGGCCATCATTACCTCTCAACTATTATAACAGTCTTCTAATGACAGGTCTCTCATCATCCCATCTAGCTACATACCTGTTACCAATATAATTTTCCTTAAACATGTGCTTTCTCTACTCAGTCTACACCAGAAGTTTCCAGTTGTCTCCAGGACCAAATTTTAACTCCAGTTTAACATTTAAAGCTCTTCACAAACCTGGCCCCAAACTATTTCCAACTTCACTTTCAATTATGTCCCTTCTGATACTCTGCCATTCAGTAAAAAAAGACTTTCTGTTTCAAACTTATAACACTCTTAACTCCAGTTTTCATATTTTTGTATAGTCATACCATGTGTCTAGGATACTTTCTCCTTAAATTTTTCTTCCTTCCTTTAAAAGCAGTTCAAGTACTATCTTCTACTTGATATTTTTCCTGATTCTTTAATAGTACTCTCCAAACTATCCTATATTTAACTTGGCATTTATTTTATTTAATGTTGTATACATTTTTACATGTTTTTGTCTATCCCATTTGAATATAAATTCATTCTCTAGGAATTCCTTACATTATTTTATTCTTTATATTTGTAATCTAGGACTTAACACTGGATCTGGCACATATCAGGGAATTGGTAAGTTCTTATTAATTGATATTTATATATAAATATTCCAAAATATCTCAAATACTAAACAAGTTTAAAAGAGAACTCCTATTTTCCTCCAAATTCATCTCACTTCCAAACTCCTCCATTTCTGTTGAAGGTAGCTCCATTCATCCCTCCATTTACCCCAATTTGCCAGCTTTGAATCATTCTTGCATTTTCCTTCTCTTTCATCATTATCTCTGTCTAATAAGTTGTCCCATCTTTTTTATTTTGTCTTTACAATATCTCTCACAAGTATCTCCCTCCTTCTATCTATTTATATAGCCTCTACCTTTACTTCAGGTTTAATTACATCTAGCCTGGGTTACAATTAAAGTATTCTAAATAGGTTCTGTCTCCAGTCTGCTTTTTTCCAATTTATTCTCTATATATGTTCCAAATTGATATTCCCAAAATGAAGATAATGCTATGTTCCTACCCCTAAATCTTTAGTCTTAGACTCTTTCTTTGTGTTTATGTATATATGTATTTCCCCACATAAAAAAAAAATCCATTAGATACCTGCTAGACAGATTTGGACAGGTTACTATAAATAGATGTTATGAACTTCCAAAGAGAAGAGACTGCTGAATGATGGACAGAATGAAGTAAAAAGTATAGGATGCCTGGCTCCTCCCACATGGACAGTCTGAGATCCATTATCATCTAGGGATCTAAGGGAGACCCTAGACTTTTATTTCCATAAATACAAGGAGACAGAAGGAATATGAGGAATAAGTCTAAAATGAAGTATATTTTAACATAATTGGGGGGTTCTGAGAAATACAGTAGCAGAGAATCTCAGCCAGAGGAGTATACACTCTAGAGACATAAGGTTAAGGTAGATGATGAATAGAGGAGTTAGACTGTTAGCAGGGCAAGGAAATTGTGCATTTGGAATTAAAGGAATTAGGAGATGGTAAATGGGGTAGGCACCTACAGATATCAATCACAGTAATTAAGAGGACAGTGGTAAGAATTTATTAGCTATTGATCAAGAAAGTGCTGAGGTTCCCAGCAGTCAATAGTTCTTGAAAGAATTTGCTTTTTCTGAAACTTAAGGGAAGAAAGGACACTGAATCTCATAAGGCTGATAATCCTCAAGAGTCTAAATGAATTTATATTCAATGGCATTTGCTTTGCTTCTTTGTTAGGACAGCAGTTTTCAGATGCAGCTCCCCTTACTCTGACACAACTTTCTCCCCACATAAAACCCTCACAAAATTTATTCCAGTCCTAGCTCTCTTTGGGAGTCCTGATTGGTCCCAGCTTCTCTGATACTACTTCCTAGCAAAGGATAATTAAAAAGCCCAAGTTATGTAGGCTTTCAGATTTGGTGGGTACCTGAGAAAATGGGAGTCACTATGTCCTTGATAACTAACCAGACACATTTCCATTTGAGACAAGGAGGGGCCATGTCCAGAGAAGTTAAATACCTCTATATCCTTTTGCATATCTTGGCTGTGTTGAAGCAAAGTAAACTTCCTTCTTTGTTAATTCAAATGATTCATTTCAATGAATTCATGAATATCTAATTTTGTCCCAACACTGAACCTGACTAAGAGATCTCTGGTTTCAGAGCCATACCTATAACATTTGGAGTAGTCATCAGGTTAAGACATGGATGGCTGAGGTTGGGGAAATTAGAGAAAGAAGAAGGTGGTATGAACATTGGCAGGACATTGCCTGGCTTCCTGTTGCCAGAGTTGAGTTCTCCTCTATGGTAACCACAGCAGGCTCTTACTCAGACAGATGGATTAGCTCTGTGAGTGCTGGAAGAGGCTGTCGGGAAAGGAGGTATATAGGGAGATCATATTCAGCTCCCAGCTTTCAGGAACCGTGCAGGGAAAGCTAGCAAAGTTGATGTGTGAGACAAGTGATGAGATATTTCCCAATAGCAGTAGGGAGGAAGTGAGAGGCCCCAGCCAGTAACTCATCCTTTTGGTCTCTTGATTCAGAGGTTCAGATTTCTACTGAGAAAGCTATGAGATAGTCATGAGATTGGAGAAGTGAAGCAGACTAGAGGATGGGGAGTTCCTATCTGTAGTTAGAAAGCCTTGCCCCTATCACTGCTGTGGTACCCAAGAAAGTTCAAACAGAATCTGAGGAATCCATGAAGGCAATCCTGCATGTGAAATATATGCTTGGCTCCTCATTTAGCCTTATGCATTAAGACCCTATTTCTATTCTAGGTCCTAAAAATAAAAATGTAGAGTCTGAAGGTTCTGCTCATCAGAATCCAGGAAGTGAGAGCATTGCTCTTGGGTACTCATTGGCTCTGGCTGACTAAGATCTTATTTTTCTCATTTGCTTTGGTGAATCTAGACAATAATATTTCCACAGGTAGCAACAGATTCAAATTTTGAAATCCAATACATTCAGTGGCATGAAATTACTGCACCATTACTACAATGATTCAAGAAGAGCAGTTGTATACTCTCTGGCAGTGGATCACCATTTTAGGAAGCAGCATCCAAATTTAATTCCCTAAGTAGGCTAAGAGCTAGGGATCCCACACTCACCAGTCAAGCCAAGACAACTCTACCTCAAGTCTCAGCTTACTAGCAAAACATATGAAGGCTTAGGAACAGAAATTTCCAAAGAGTGAATGAGTCTCCAAACTTAGGTGAGGATGTGATTGAAACATCTAGTCTTTATTAGTCAAATCAACATGGTCCCCCATGGAGATGACAGCTCCAACAAGTTTCCATGCTCTCTCCTTACTGTCATATACTCCAAGAAATAAAAAGAGAAAGCTTCAACAAATATTTTATGACTCATATATTGCTTCAAGTCCCAACTATAATCCCACTTTCTACAAGAAGGCTTCCCTAATGCCTCTTCCTTAATTCCTGTGCTTTACCACTTCTAATTATTTTCTATTAATCTTGAATATTGCTTGCATGGCAAATATGTCTCCCTCAGGAGATGGTAACCTTCTTGAGAGCAGGAACTATCCTTTGCCTCCTTTTGTCTCCACCAACACTTAGCACAGTGCCTGATACGCACTTAATAAATGCTTATTTATTGACTGATATGTAATTTTTTTCAGTGTGGTGAATGGAAGAAAATCTATCTGCAGAATAAAACCAGTAAAGTGTTTTTTTCCTTTGATATGGAAAAGCAGTCAGTCAGTATATATTTATTAAATGACTAATATATGTGAAGCAATGTGTTAAGTGCTAGGGACACAAAGAAAGGCAAAAGACAACCCCCCACTCTTGACAGGTTCACAGTCCAATGAAAAAGCAAATAACTGTGTACAAAGAAGCTATGTACAAGATAACTGGAAATAATCATGAGAAGGAGCACTAGAATCAGAGAGATCAGAAAAATTTTCTTGTACACTGTGAGAGTCAAACTAGAATTTGAAGGAAGGCAGGACATGAGGAGAGAGAGAGCCTTTCAGAAATGGAGACAGCCAGTGAAAATGCTCAGAGTTGGGAGAGGAAGTGCCTCATTTAAGGACCAGCAAGCATCTAGTTACTATGGTACTGAAAGAACAAATAGGAGGGAAGTGATGCATAGTATAAGACAGAAAAGGTACTTCAATGCTTTCACAGATCTGTGATCTCATTAATGTGGGCATGGTTTTGATGACAAAGTAGAGGAAACATATAAAAATCATTTCTAAGAAATCACTATGAAAATTTACACTTAGCATAATTCAAATTAAGCTTCTTCACCTCTTCAGTTGCACTTCTTCAGATTTAGTGATAAGTGAATATTGATTAGTTTTAGTTTACAAGTACAAATAAGACAGAAAAAAATTATGGTTAAGAGCAAGAAAAAAATTATTTCTAATTGTATTCAGCTAAAAGGTATAGTAGATACCATAGTGAGTAATCAAAACTCTAGGTTTTGGGTAAAAAAGATTCAGAACTAATGTGAACCACTTAATGCTAAGATTTTCTGCTTAAGGTTCAATAATTTTGGTTATATATTATAAATATCTTGATACAAGTCATTTCTCAGGGGATTAACAATCTCCAGTAATCAAATAGCAAGTAATTTCGTAAAACTGGTTGACTTTCTCAACAGGCTGGGTATTAGTATCTCAAGTGTCTCTATATCACTTTTCTAAATTCCAATTTGCAGAATATAGTAGCTGTTCGATGGGTACATTTTAGATACTTTAAGAGTTTACAATATTTACCTTGGGATCTCCAAGAACAGCAATTCCCAGTGATAACTTTCGCTTCTGGCCTCCACTTAATTTTTTTGCTTGGTTATCTTTGATGGCTTGCATATCTAAATCTAGCAAAACTTTCTGCACCTTCATAAGAAAAAGGGTGAAATTAATAAAACAAATGATATATTATCATGCTATTTAAATGATGATTAAAAGTTTTAGAGGAAACAGGGAACACCACTATGAAAGTGTGCAGAAAAAAAATGAACAAAACTCTTAAGAATAATTTATACAATGACAATAAATATTAAGAGAAAAATAACAATTAAATGATAAACCACTTGACCACTTGTCCAGAAATCTAAAGATGAAACCTCCTGTCAGTGAGGTAAACTTAAGATGCAGAGGAGACATACATTTTGGAGTAAGGTCAACATTAGAATCAATTTTGCTGGACTATGTATGCTTATGGTGAAAGTTTTTTTTCTTTTGTTACTTTTGATTTTCAGTGGAGAAAGGGTGGCCGATAAGAGGGATAGACTATTAATGAAGATAAAATAATTTCATTTTTCCAAAACATATATATAAAGCATATACATGGCAGTGAAAATAATTTACTTAATCACAAATATTGCATTTCAAATGCTTGGTTTTAAGGTAAGATTATTTTTGACAGGTATGTATATGTATATAAAAAAAAAAAAACCCATTCAGTTAACACTGCCCAGAACTCTGCTGGAATATCTTCCACTTTTTGACCATGGTAAGAATAAAAATTTTCCAAGATTCATTACATGTTCTACACTGTTTTTTAAATTGATTTTTAAAACTAACATAGTTTTTTGATTGCATGAGACAGATTTGCCTTCAGGGTTTTTATCACTATTTTCTATTTGAGCAACATACCTCTTGTATTACACTGTTGGCTGGAATCCCTTTGATAGAAGCCAAAATTGACAAATTCTCTTCCACTGTTAGTACATCAAAGTTTATATCTAATTGTGGACAAATTCCAATCATTTTTCTTGCTTCAAATATTTCATCAATTTCTGAAACTCTACGTCCATAAATAGAAGCAAGCCCTAAAAGAATAATCATAAAAATTATTTCAAATATAAAACCTTAACTCTTGATATGTGATAAACTATGCTATTATTAGAACTATAATATAATTAATGACACAAATCTATTTTTAAAATGCTACTATTTAAATTTCTATCAGAAAATATTGATGTGTTTACTTTCATTTTGATATTGAATACTTTAAACCAAGGGGTAAGAATAAAACAATTGAAAATAAAAAATAAAAAAGCAATTTTTTATAAATAAAACTATCAGATAATAAAATATGAGTACTTTACTTTTCAAAGTAAAATATGGCATTGTTTTATATAACTGACATTTATAAAGCACATGAAGGTTTACAAAGCATTCTGTGTAAATCATTTCATTTGAGCTTCAAAATAATGTCAGAGAGACAAAGACTGAAGACATCATTTCCATTTTATACATGGCTCCAAAGCTAGTAAATATCAGTGGTGGGTTTGAACCCAAACCCTCCTGATTCTGAATTCAATATCCTACCTCCTAAGACCAACCACATAATCTTTCAGCTATTCCTTAACCCAAGGCAAATTTAGAATTCTTGTTTTATAGGCAATGTCTTTTCCTTCTTCTAGAGAAAGATCAAAAGAATATCTTCAAATGTGAAGCCTTAGCTCTTCTCTACTAGCATCATACACTTTAAGGGCTTATAAATATTTATTTAAACATGCAATTTTCTGTGGGTTTCATTTAATCTTGGTCTAAAATTGATGACAAATCTTGAAAAATTCTGAATTAAAAATATATAAATCATTTATAATGACTGATAGCATATAACAGAAACAAAATTTAATCAGTATGATATAAATATTTTATAAGGTTTAAGGAATTCTTTAGTTTTCATTTTCAAGTGTTCTGATTAGCACTATTCAAACTACTCTAAATTGATTCTTAACTTTATAAAATTTTGAAATAGAACAGGCATGCCCAGTTCTTTTGATATGTACCAAGAAATTTCACAATGGCAATAGGAAATGAGGTAGTAATTACACTTTAATAAGACATACAGTATGAGGGCACATGGCATAGAAAGTGGAGACAAGAAGAAAATTACAAATAATATGAGGATAGGGAAAGGATGGTAAAGTAAGGCAGGCAATGTGAGAAAGGGGAGAGGCACAGATGAACAGGCACTCACATGAACAGGGATTAGAATTAAGAGCACTCAGAAGTATGGACCCAGATGGAGATGGATGAGTGTTTGGAGGGGAGTAAATTTAAGGTCTCATTTTTATAGATTTTTTAAGTGGAATAGACTAATCACGCTTCTTTTTCCATCTTGGGCTTTAGTTCATCAACATACCAAATTATCTTACTAATGGTAGCAA
Organism: Macrotis lagotis; assembly: GCF_037893015.1. Taxonomy (NCBI): domain Eukaryota; kingdom Metazoa; phylum Chordata; class Mammalia; order Peramelemorphia; family Peramelidae; genus Macrotis; species Macrotis lagotis. Next base: position 213,689,828 of record NC_133659.1, on the reverse strand, counting down.
AGCTTTTAATGTGAACATATTTACATCAACTCAAAATTATCAGCACCATATAGTGTTGTCAGGTCTACTGGAATACATCTGAGATTTGCATATAATAGGACCAAAAATTTCTGACAGCAAAACCTAGATGGTTTCCCTGGATACAGCATATATTACCAGTTTATGAAATGATATAATTTGGAAATTAACTTCCTCTGATCGTTGGAATAGTTTGTATATGACTTCTAGGTTCCCATTTGAAATCTTACTTCCAGCTATTGCTACTTTATACTAGCTACTTAAAGTTATTATAATGATTAGAAACATAAGATGGAGTGGGGGACAGGGAGGAATTTAGAAAGACCAAAACAAAATCAATTTTAACACACACTCAGCATGTGCATTAAAAATATCAGTGCTTTGAACTGATGCTGAGCAAGATGAGCAGAACTAGAAAAACACTGTACACCCTAACAGCAACATGGGGGTGATGATCAACTTTGATGAACTTGCTCATTCCATCAGTGCAACAACCAAGGACAATTTTGGACTATCTATCTGCAATGGAGAACACCATCTGTATCCAGAGAAAGAATTGTGGAGTTTGAACAAAGACCAAAGACTATTTCCTTTAATTTAGGGGAAAATCCTGTTATCTTATGTAATTTTTCTATCTCTTAAACTTTATTTATTTTCCTTAAGAATATGATTTCTCTCTCATCACATTCAGCTGAGATCAATGTATACCATGGAAACAATGTAAAGACTAACAGAATGACTTCTGTGGGGGGTGGGGGGATGGAAGCAAGAATGGGGGGGAAAAATTGTAAAATTCAAAATAAATAAAATCTTTCTTTAAGAAAAATCTATGCTTCTTTCCTCACAAAGAAAAACTAATGATAGCAGGATACTATGAAAAACATTTGAAGAATATTGGTCTAAACTATGATACCTTTACAGATTATCAGAACATCAAGTGAGAAAATACCTTAAATTGCTCAAGAGACAGAAGATATAAACTCTTACCATCTGAAGGTGGGCAGAGTCCACAAAGAATGTTCATTAATGTGCTTTTTCCTGTTCCACTATGGCCAAGTAATGCTGTAATCTGACCCTCATATATGTCAAAAGACAAATCTAATTAAAGAAAGAAAAAACTATGAACATGATGACAGTACAGATGAAAAAGATTAACAGTGATTAATGCGTTTACATCAATAGAGCAACTTTTAGTTACTATGGCAAAGTAAAAAATAAATTTTAAATCTGTCACCATAATCTACTACAAAATAAAAGACTATTCTAAATGGGTGAGAACTACAATGAGAACTGAAGAGTAAAAAGAAATCACAGCTTTACTTGCTATACTTCAAAATACAATGAAAGTTTATTTTAAAAACATTCACAATACCTGTGTACATTTTTTTACTAATTGTTTTTAAATTTAATATAAATTATACTAGAAAAATTACATACTTCTTAGTGCCTCCACTGTTTCACTTTTCTTTCTGAATGTTTTCTGAATACCACTGATTCTGGAAGATATATTTTAGTGAAAAGAGAAAAGAGATTAAGAAAACATAATAATATACTACCATTATGCATCAAACATTGATGACTATTATAATAAATTAATTTAATAAATGACCAAAAATTGAATTCTTTTTAAAATCTATAGAGAAGACATTTCATTCCCTTACATTCTTAAGACCTGAAGATCTTCTCCCTGAAACTCTAAGCATACTTCTCATCAACAGTATATCATTATTTAAGAGGAAAAAAAACAGCCATTAGTCATTTTGCTTCAGTTTCAGCCCTCAAGAAAAACTGAATGACTTAATATTTAATTAAACTACTAATTACAGTTTATAAAACTCTGTAGGATTAGAATTAGACCATCTTAATCATATTTTCTTCCTCTTAAAAGTTTTTCCAACTTGCTGAAAAATTTTATGATTGTAAAAATTATGCAACAGTGACCAAAAGACAAGAGTATATAGGTCCAGACCCTGCACACTGTATGCTTAGTTTGTTGGGAAAAATTTAGTTTAATGTGCTTAATTTCAATAACCTGAGGCTCAGAGAAGGGCAACAGAAAACTTAACTGCATTCAATTAATTTAAGACTTCAGACCCACATGAATTATTGAAAGAATGGAAATGTCATTGCTAAAAAACTGCTGATGATTGTTTTTTAAATAAATCATTGAAATGAATAAGGATTAGCTAAGTAAACCGTATTACTTGAATATAATACACTATAACTGTGCCATAGGAAATGAAGACTGGAGAATCTAGGAGCTTAGGAAGACTTAGATGAAGTGAGGCAGAGAACTGGGAAGGAAAAATAAGGAAACAATATTCATAAAGACTATAACAATACAGATAAGAAAAATTCAATAATGCATGACTATAATGATGAAGCTTGGCTCTAGAGAAAGTTGAGAAAGTAACAACTCCATCCAACCTGCTTCTCTATAGGAAATGAAAGATATGGAATATTATGGTATCAAACTAAGTTTATCTGAATTCCAGCTATTCTACTGCTTTCATATCCACATACCTAAACTATCATAATTCCATCTTGCATCACAGAATGCAAGACTATTAAATGTTTTGCTAAAAATCTAGATAAACTCTATAGCATTTCATTGATGTAATTTGTGGGGGGAAACGGATTAGTCTGGCATTACTTAACTTTTACGAAGTCATGGATGGTAAACATTACAAGAATGTGAAATGGTCAGTACAAAGAAAGGAAGACAAGAGATGGAGTGTCATGTAAGATAAATAGAGATGATCACTACAACTGTACCACTGAAAAATGCCTTCACCTGAAAGGTGAAGCCTGAGACTGGAAAGACAGGCTGGAGTCAGATTCCTCCTCCAAACAGTTGCCAAAAGGAAGATTTAACTATATAAATTTCCTTATTCCAATTCCAGCATGCTCCTATTGTGTCTACAGTAAAAGATAAGGCTTTTTGGTTATTATTTTTAAAGTCCATCATAATTTGAATAGAAAAAAATCTAGGGAAGGAAGATCAATTAGGAAACCAATGCAATAGGTTAGACAAGATATAATAAGGGTCTGACTGACAGTAGTAGCTGTGTGAATAAAGAGAAGAGGCTAGATATGAAAGAGTAACAGCTGGAATAAATGAGGTGAGGAAGAACAAAAAGATAAGAATAAGCCTAAATCTTTGAACTTGAAAATTTGAAATAATGGTAATGTGCCTTCAACAGAAAAAGGGAAGTTTGGGAAGAGGGTACAATTGAGGAAAAAATAATGTGTTCTATTTTGGACAGGAATTATCTAAAATGTTTCAGAGATATCCAGTTTAAAGTATCTAATAGAAAGCTGGTGATGTGAAATTTAAGTTCAGTGGAAAAACTAGGTTTAGTAATTTCAACTCATCAAGGGTAGCTCAGGGCTACCTAACTCTTCATTCATCTTAAGACTTCAGTTTCGTATTAGCTAGTTTTGTATTGTCCTTTACCACCCCAGAATGAATCACTGTCAGAGAAAACAAGTAAAAAACAAGACTGAATCAGTTCTGCCTTCTCTGTGTCAGTTAATATTATCTTATCCATCCAGAGCAATAATTTTATCCCATCTTTGATCCTTTTCTTATCTATGCCTAAAGCAATTTGTAAAATATGTACTTTGTCAACCAAAGACTATCACCTTCAATTTTTAAAAAAGTTATCTTATTATGTAATTTTCCTATCTCTTATACTTTATTTTTTTCCTTAAGGATATGATAAATCATCACATTTAACTTAGATCAATGTATACCAATGTAAAGACTAACAGACTGCCTTCTGTGGGGGGAGGGAAGTGAAATTAGAGAGAAAATTGTATAATTCAAATTAAATAAATAAAATTTTAAAATATGTAGTTTGACTTTACTAATTTTCCTCACCAATATCAACTTATTCTCTCTTTAAGCACTTCTGATTTCTGTCCAAATTATAAATGAATACTAATCACTCATACCTGATAGCTTCTTTTCCTATGAATTCTGAAGAAACGGGTTCAATAATCTCACTAAAACCAGGATTTCCATTAACATTGCCCTCAGAGAGCTCTTTATAATTTCTTTTGTTCTTTGACCAATATGAGGGCTTGATAAAATATAAAGATGGTCTTCGTAATCCAAATTCACCTGTAAAGAAAAATACCTAATTTTTTTAAAACAAATTACAATTACTGTTAGTAGCTGAATCACAGATAATTGCAACTATGTGAAACACAAGACAACTTAGAACCTAAAATCATAAAAGGAATCCTAAAATTCAAAGCAAAGATAAGGTATTTCTTCAGTGGAATTCCAAGATTCTTTCTTCTTCTTCTTTTTAATCTAACTTCAATCTAATTTTGACATTATTTGAAACAATTAATATATTTAAAAACTTAAATGAAATTATTAGAATGACTATTCTAATACTATTCTAAAAAGGGGCTAAGGGGACTCTTTTCTAAAAAAAAGCGTTTAAAAATACAAATACATTCATATATATTTTATATGTATACATACAAATATATATATATATATTCTAAAGATGACCTTATTTTGTATAACTTGCATACCTGGAATAACTTGATCAAGATAAACAGCTAAGAGGATGTAAAATACACTATTGAGTGTCAGCATTATAATGGCAATGATAAGAGGATATGGACCTTTGATCAAATTGGAAAATAAAGCACCTTCATCTAAATCTTCCAGATACATGACCTGAAAAAAATTAAATTGAATTTTAAGATTATTTGATTAAAATAAACTTATGGCAGCAGATTACAAAATAAATATTAGTCATCACTGTTAAATTCAACTTACAAAGATTATTTTTCATGACCAAAGTTGGAAGTCAAATGTAACAATGAATTTACAAAGAAAATAATAATGATAAGAGAACCTATCATCATCCTACAAAAATGGATTGCAACTATCACAATATTTATTATGAACCTGAAAATAAGAAAATCCTCTTAACAGAATGCAAGTTATGGCTAATATCAGACAGAAAATCAAGTGGATACAAAAGATCACAGATCTAGAGACAGAAGGCCTTCATTTTTGCATGTGAGAAAACCTAGAGAGATTAAGTGACTTGTCCAACATAGCACAGGTAATAACTGGCAGAGTCAAAATTTGAACCCAGGTCCTCTGAACTCAGTCAATGATTTTTCCATTCTACCATTTTCATCACTTGGGTCTAGAACAGAATTAAGTGAATGAGTACTTGCTAACTGTTATTTTTTGCTAACATTTTTATGCTCAGACTAAATGAATAACATTATCAGAGGTATAATATCCCTTGTCAAAATCACAGTTTAGCTGATCTCCATTACATGTACATAGAGTTAAATGAAATTCTTCCAAGATAGGTACACAATCAGAGGGACATTAAAACAAGCTGAATAGCAAGAATCATAAAATATCTGAATTCAAAGGTCATCTTTAATTCTACCTAACAGAAATAAGAAAAGTTCTTCAATTTACATTTCTAGCACTTAGCACATTGCCTGCATACAATAGATACTTAATGAACATTTACTTACTAATCTACTTCTAATGTACTTAATAACTGTACCTCACCATTCAGTGTCCTGACCTACTGACTCATCAACTTTAGGAAGCAATAGCAAGACGGGTTCAAGCCTGGGGAAGACATAACTCAGCCAATTTAGTAACTTGTCATGTTCTTAATTTAAACTTAAGTACTTAAACTGCTGTTGTCCTTTATTTTCAGAGCCCATTTACATCATGACTGGCATCCTGACCTGAAGTGAACTGGCTTGAAGTAAGGCAGAGTTGTATAAAAGTTTGTCAACTTCACTCTCTCCTCTCAAGTCATCTGAGTCTAGTAACAACAGCCCAGGATGCACTGGATGACTTAGGTGCTGATCCTTGACCAAATTCTAAATCCTGGCACAGAGTCTGCTTTAGTTACTTTCCTGGCTATTCAGGTAAAGTATGAACAAGTTTGCAGTACACATCTGCCTAAGTCATTGATGGTGGTGAGGTCCATCAACGACCCTCACCCTGGTTTAATCCATCTGCTGAGATGTGTGACCACTGTACATGCTACAGCTGAAGAGTTACAGGTAAGAGTTAGGTGACAGGTGGCCACAAATGGAAGATGAGCAGCCCTGAAAGAGCTCAAGAAGTCCTCACACTAGAGGTGCTAGTCTTCCTTCACCCTCTCATACACAATTTTTTACTGAACTGATATATGATCAAGCTTACTCCACCATTCCTCAGTCACACATTAAAAAGGATAACTTTAATCTGCCATTACTCTTAATGAACTATCTCCATGTTCATGAACTTTGAAATTCCCTTATCATCACTATTTTTTCCACCTCTCCCTTTGTCTTCCAATGCCAAACCAAGTTCTTCACCTACACTGAGACCTTTACAGTGCCACAGTCTTTGCTTTTTCCCACTCCTTGGTGAACCAGTTGACCTTTACACTGCCTCTTCTCTTGAGTTCTCTGCCCTCTTTTCATATCACCAATTCTGCCTGGTCAAACCTTAACCCTGGATCATTCCCAGCATCCTCTGCCTTCATTTCTACAATTTTGATGAATAAAGCTGGAGAAAAATCACAAAAACATACTAATTAGGTGCACTACCTGGGCCCTCACTGTTATGGCTAATTCTTGTATACTTCCCTAGCTCAACATGGGGCAGCTAGTTGGTGCAGTGGATAGAACACAGGGTCTGGAAGATCTAAGTTCAAATGTAGCTCACACACTTACTAGCTGTGTGACCCTGGGCAAATCTTATTCAGTAGTTCAATCACATCTAACTCTTCACAATCCCATTTTGGGGTTTTCTTGACAAAGATTAAAAGTGATCGGCTATTTTCTACTCTAGTTCATCTTACAGATGAGGAACCCACACAAATGTGAATCTTTATCTAGAGTCACAACACAGCTAATAGTGTAGGAGGCTAGATTTAAACTCATGAAGATAAGTCTTCCTGACTCTAAGCCCAGTGTTGCACTGGTTAAATCTCTTAACCCCTTATTGCCTCAGTTCCCCATCTGTGAAAGGAGAACTCACTGGAGAAAGAAATGGTGAACTACTATAGTACCTTTTTTTTGCTTTTTGCAAGGCAATGGAGTTAAATGACTTGCCCAAAGTCACATAGCTAAGTAATTATTAAGTGTCTGAGGCCAAATTTGAACTCAGATCCTCCTGACTCTAGGGCTGATGGTCCATCCACTGCACCCCCTAACTGTCCCTATTCCAATATTTTTGCCAAGAAAACCCCATGGATAAATTCCATGGTGTCATATAGAGTCAAACACCAGCTGAGCAACGTCAATCAACTCATTATTCCACAGTGGCTTTTCATTCCTCCTCAAACCTCCCTGAACTCCCCCTTCACCTACCTAGCTTCTCAAATGAGAGTCTTGTCTCATATTTTGCTGAGGGGGAAAAAAAGAGGCATATGCCAATATCTTCCTTTTCAACTCCTCACCTTATCTCACATTGCCTAGTTGGTTTCTATCATCATCTCTTCTTTCACTTCAAGTAGACCTTCTCATTACCAAAGTCAAACTACATGAACAATTCCACTCTATTCTGTCTCTATCAGCAGACTGTCCACTTTGTCTTCACCACTGCTTCACTTATCTTCCCTGGTAAGTGGATTCTATCTTCTGCCTATCAATAGGTCCACATCTCCTTATCATCAAAAAAGTCTCACTTGATCCATTTATCCCCTCTTTCATCCTGTCTCCTGCTTAACAGGACCTATTCTATATCCAATAATCTCTTGAAAAGGCCATCTACAATAGCTGCCTTCACTTCTTATCCTCTTCTTAATTCTTTTCATTCTGATTTCTGGCCTTATCATTGAATCAAAGTTTCTCTTTGCAAAGTTACCAAATACAATAACTTTTTCTCAATCCTCAATCTCTTTTGACCTCACTACAACCTTTTATACTCTCAATCATTTCTTCTCCTTGACACTAACTTCTCTCTAGAATTTTGTAACACTATTCATTCAGATCACACCAACTAATGATGAGCATCCCACAACAGAGTTCTGTTGTGGGTCCTCTTCTCTTCTCCCTCTATACTATTTGACATGATAATCTTATTAGCTGCCTGGATTCAATTAATTCTATGTTAATGATTCTCAAATCTATTAATCCAGTTTTAAACTCTCTGCTGATCTCCAGTCTTACATCTTTAGATATCTATTAGATATCTAAAACTAAATGTCTTGTAGAGATCTTAAACTCAACATGTCTAAAATGGAATCATCTTTGCCTCCAAACTTTTCCAGACTTACCTTTTCCTACCAGTATCCCAAGCTCATAATATAGGTGTCATCCTCATCTTCTCACTATCTCTCATTTGCCATATTTAAATAACTGAGAAGGCTTGTCAGTTTTACCTTTGAGTATCACTTAGATACATCTCCTTCTCTCCTCTGAGAGAGCCACCACCAAGGTTCAGGCCCTTATCTCTTCAAGTCTAAACTATTGCAATCTTCTGCTAGTCTGCCTGCCACACAGCTTTCCTAAGTCTAAAACATTCTCCATTAAGCTGCAAAAATGATTTTCATAAAGCATAGTCCATTCATGTTACTACCCTCTCCCCAATTCAATAAACTCCAGCAACTCCCTATCACCTCCAGAGTCAAATTTAAAATCTGCTGCAAGCAAAGTTCCTCACTCAGTACCCTACCCTTCCAAGGTTCATAAAGTTTATACTATCCTTTTTTTTGAGATCCACTGACACTGGTCTCCTCCTTATTCCTAAAAAAATATGGATTATCTCCAAGCATTTTCTATTTTTTAAATTTTATTTAAGGCAATGGGGCTAAATGACTTGCCCAAGGTCACACAGTAGGCAATTAAGTGTCTGAGACTAGATTTGAACTCAGGTCCTCCTGACTCCAGGGCCAGTACTCTATCCATTGCACCACCTAGCTGCCCCAGGTAGCTTTTTCTAATTCCTTTTAATTCTAAAGTCTCCCTTCTCTTGATAATTTCCTTTTTTAATGTTATGTTTTATCTTTTGTTCAGTTATTTGTATTTTGATTCCCCCATTAAATTGTGTGCACTGTGAAGACAGAGGTGTCAAGAACATAGTAGGCACCTAATAAATGTTTATTGAGAGATTATAAACATTCCTTCAATTATAAAAGCAAAGGATACTAAACTTTTCTATTTATAGGTGTGGGGGCAATTAAATATGCCAATAAATCTATTTTTACATTGTTTTAACATCTTTTGTTTTAAACATCTTTTAGATGTTTCCCCCCTCACAAAATGGAGGGGAAAAGTTCAAATATGCCGTAAGATTATAATAATAAGGAATTTCATTTCTTCAACTTTTTGCAGAAAAAAAAATCATGATACTCTGCTTATTCATGGGGTCTTATGGGACATCTCAATCTGATACATTTATATGATGCAGATAAACTCATGAATTTTTAATTCCCTTCAAAGTAGCCTTTGACTGAGTGAAGAATGGAATAGGTTAATGTAGAGTTATCAGAAGGTCATTTGGGTTAGTATAAGAAAAGTAATACAATTAATTCCTATACTTAGAAATAAGTACCCTTAAACATTTGAATGTTGAAGAAATTATTTTTAGAAAGAATGATCAATTAAAAAATCTGAATTCATTTCTACATGAGACACTGAAATTATATTAAGGGGAAAAAACCCTACAACCTGGATAACTTATATGACAAGAGTTATACATACCATCACTCCATCCCATCAACTAAGAGCTTTCTAAATGCTAAGGAAAGCAAAACTATTTAAAAAACTATTTAGGGTTCATTAATGCTAGCATATTAATTTTAATTTTAAATAAACCGAATTATAAAAGAGTTGTATTTTTGTGCCATATTTTACACTTCATATAGTATACTGGATGACAATCACAAAAGTTAGAAATCAGAAAATGTAGGTCATAATCCCAGAGAGCACGCTAGAGCTGTTTTACTTTAGACAAATCATTCAGACTCTAATAGTCTCAGTTTTCTCATCGTAAAGTAGAGATAATCTTTCCCAATTTTCTAACACTGCCTACTCATATTTTATAAGAGTCTGTCAAATTAAAAGGAATGTTACGAGTTAAATGAGAAAATACAAATAAAATTTAAATATGAAGTGATTTATTATTTTGTGACCATTTTTATAAGAACTTTTATAATTTAATTTGTAGAATGTTTCAAAGAAAACTAGAGGAGGAAAGTAGAGGAAATGAGTGCAGATAAGTTTTTCAAAGAGAAGCTGAGAAAAGAAGAGACAGAGAGTGTAACAGCTGAAGGGGCCACCTCTGGATTTGATTTTAAAAGTTAGGGTAGGGAAAGCTAGGTGGTGCAGTGGATAGAGCACCAGGCCCTGGAGTCAGGAGGACCTGAGTTCAAATCCAGACTCAGACACTTAATAATTACCTAGCTGTGTGGCCTTGGGCAAGCCACTTAACCCCACTGCCTTGCAAAAAAACTAAAAAGTCAGGGTAAATTTTGGCATTTCTGAGAGGAAAAGGAAAGTCATTAGATAGGTAAATATTAATGATTAAAGTGAGATGATGGAGGCAATCTACTAGAGAAGAACAACCATCACAACTCTTAATCTTAACATTTCTTTGTATAAAAAGAAAAACAAATTTAATACACTATGATATATTTTTAAAAAACAGTATTCTTAGGGGCGGCTAGATGGTGCAGTGGATAAAGCACCCGCCCTGGAGTCAGGAGTACCTGGGTTCAAATCCGGTCTCAGATACTTAATAAATTACCTAGCTGTGTGGCCTTGGGCAAGCCAACTTAACCCCATTTGCCTTGTAAAAAAAAACAAACCTAAAAAACCCCAAAAACCCCCAAAACCAGTATTCTTGACACTAAAGTTTTAATTATAATATCTTCAAGAAAATCTTAAAAGTCGCTAGTAAAAACAATGATTGTGCTGTACTCTGCAAAATTAAATAGCATTCCTGACAGATATGGAGAAGTGTTATTGATATTTCTTCAGTAATGATTATATTATGTAGAAAGAATAAAAGGGCTTTTTTATTTATATTTCCAATGCTTAGCACCAGTGTCATGCACATAGTAAACTCTTAAATGCTTTATTCAATCATTCAAATAAGGATTTAAGTATGTTGTGGAAAACTATAAAACATAAATTAAGTTATAAATAAAATGTATCTTTACTACTTCATATCATTACTTTTTTCATATTCAAAATTTAGCATTTGCCACATAACTAAACTTTTTCAATGTCATATAAACCTTCACTTGAGATACAAGAGAAGAGGATTCAATGAAAGTATAGTTACATTTTACTCACCTGTGCAATACCAATTAAAAATGTACATTGACAGAAGGGGCTTAAGAGCCATACTAAAGACTTAGGGAAATCCTCCAGCAGTACAATCAGAAGGCCCACAAATCCAAAAGCTACTGTAGCTAAAAATTCAACTATTCCCACATGCTTTGATTTTTTAAAAAGAGGTGTAAGCATTAAGGCAAAGAAAACCTAAAAAAAAAAATTAAAGTTAACAAATTAATTTTAATTATAAAATTATCATATAAAATAAAAATCAATATTTGGCTCTTGTGTAAGAAATTTAATTTTCATACACCATTATGCATACAAATACTGAGAAACAGTCTCAAAATGCCAAAATGTGTCAAAATGTTAAAATATTAGATATAAAAGATATCTGCAAGTATATTCGCATTTTATTCACATGGATGTATATGATCAGGGGATCTGTAATGACTAAGTATTTACCTTGCAAGGAATTTTGACAAACACAAAAGAATTGTTTTCAAGCTACAGTATATATATTATTTGGTTTCAGAAAATAGTGATCCAAAGATTCAGAGACTAATATATCAGGAATATGTTCAAGTCAGTATTCAATGGAAATAAAAATATCTATTTAGGTAAGTGAGACAAGTAGACAGAATTTGGAAGTGTTATTTCATTAATGTAGGGAACACAATATCAAAACTTCCTTCATCAATGCAGAAGGACAATTAGAGGATAGATGACTTGCTAAATATAATATAGCTTGTATATGTCAGAGGCAGGACTTGAAAATAGTCCAAACTAACTCCAAACTAGCTCCTTCAACTAATCTACATGCTTCTCTTGTTAACTGAGTTGCATGTATTTACATATAATGTATCACCTAAAAGGCAAAGAAGCAGCACATAATGCATATGATTAGGCTATAACAGATCATAAAATATGTAGTAGCTACCATCAAAGAAATGTCTAACCACAAAAGTGGATAGGATATTCACACAAAAAGATCTGAAGGACAATTAATATATGGCCTGTGTGCTCCATACATTGTCAAGTCTAGAGGAAGAGCCCAAGCACATTGAATGGATCACGTGTAGAGGATGGGGACAGGAGATACCTAGGTGAGAAGTGTTAAGATCTGCTATCTGGAAGAAAATCATCAATAAAATCACAGATCCATCAAATTATCAAAAGTATGATTATAGAAAGATATTAAAAATAAAATCCTAATGAAAAATAATTCAATTTTATAACAAAGTTAATACACTATCTTTTCCAAAGTTATAAATCCACAATAATGGTACATACAGCTAACTTTTTTAAAGATCACTTGATAATATCCTAACTAAAGGCAAAGGAAACAAAAAAAAAGTAAAAATCCTAATAATTCTCAAATATTAGTGGAACATAGTTCTGAAGTTAAATACTTACTGAAGATAATCCATACAGGAAAAAAAGAAGAAATATCACAAGACAGCTACTCTGAGGAAATAATGACGAAGCTGTTGCAATGACTGCCATTAGAAGGGACATAATAAAAATCAAACTTGTATACAATAGAACCCAAGAAAGCCTAAAAAGAAAGTACAAATACATTTAGATCCACAACACATAGGCCTGGAATCCAAAGAATCTAGAATACCAAACTGTTTTAACTTCTTTATTTATTTATTTATTTTTTTGCAAGGCAAATGGGGTTAAGTGGTTTGCCCAAGGCCACACAGCTAGGTAATTATTAAGTGTCTGAGACCAGATTTGAACCCAGGTACTCCTGACTCCAGGGTCAGTGCTTTATCCACTCTGCCACCTAGCTGCCCCTTAACTTCTTTATTTTCAAGAGACATTTAAACAATTTACTCAGCTACCAGCAAAATCCAACACGAATGCATTAAAATTTATAGTGATGATATTAAAATTTAAAATTTTGTTAAATATGAAGATAAAATTAATTTCTTTCTGAGTTAAATATAACTATTAACTTTACAAATCTTAAAGCACTGTTAAGCCAATTTTATTTTCTAAAGTGACAGCAACTCATGGTATGTAAAAAAAGGGGTATTCTAAAGAGTCATAAAGGAACTACAACTGAATTGCAATAAAATACAAAAAAATAAAGTTAGTGTGACACTTTTCTCCATGAAATGTCCTAAAAGTCAAAGTGGTGAGCTTAAAGACTGCAGAGAAACCCTCTATCATCAAAACACTTGAAAGGTAATGTAATGTCTATTGTATGTTTTGCCAAATTCATTTTATTTATTTACCTGAGTTTTATAAAATCCACAGTCCAGGGGAAGAGCTGAATTATTTAGTTTAATTGCTTTGGGTTTTTTTAATTTCTACTCTGTCAATTTACTAAAAGATACTCTGGCGACAGGACTGAGAATTTTTGGAGGTTAACTCAGACTAGATTGCTTACAGATTACCTATTCTAATACTAATACTTTTTTTGGATGAAGGAAAAAAGGTGGCAAGATTAAGTAACTTGCCTGAACCTATGCAATGTTACAAAAAGTCTTTGAAACCAAGAGGCAACAAACAAAAATGATAAGATAATTTTCAAAACTCCAGTGGACCTAAAAACTTTTTTTAAAAAATTCCCAAAAGACAATGAATAAAATAAAAGAGAGCATACAAGCATTTATGTCAGGTACTCCTTTTTTATAAAACAGAATAAAATTAGTTCTGTGTAACAGCATAGGTTTATTAAGTGTGATTTAGTGACAATTTGCTTATTTAAACTTTTTCTTCCATGTAAAAAGCGTATCATATAGTATAAAAATCAGATCCAACATTATTTATTGTAATTTGAAATTATCATGTTCAAATTACACAAATTTTATATATATATATATATATATATATATATATATATATATAAATGTTCCTTTAAATTAAATATTTGTCCTTTAATCACTGTAAAGATGCTTACCTACAACGATTAAATAGAAGCCTCACTTAATTGAATTTGCAACTATGGATCTGTTAAGAATATAAATTCTTGGGGTGGCTAGGTGGCACAGTGGATAAAGCACCAGTCCTGGAGTCACGAGTACTTGGGTTCAAATGCAGTCTCAGACACTTAATAATTACCTAGCTGGGGGCGGCTAGGTGGCGCAGTGGACAGAGCACCAGCCTTGGAGTCAGGAGTACCTGGGTTCAAATCCGATCTCAGACACTTAATAATTACCTAGCCATGTAGCCTTGGGCAAGCCACTTAACCCCATTGCCTTGAAAAATCTAAAAAAAAAAAATTACCTAGCTGTGTGGCCTTGGCCAAGCCACTTAACCCCATTGCCTTGCAAAAATACAAATCTAAAAAAAAAAGAATAAAAATTCTTTATGTGCTCCCTTGTAATATTTACATTTGCTAAATTTTAATCTCCCAATTTTACTCAGACTATCTCAGAAGAAAAGTCCATATTGTATATACTCAAAGATTTCCAAGATTAGATTTGAGATCTAAAACTCTTAAATAGCTTGGAAAGTACACAATGAAAATGAACTTTATATTATCAACTAAAATAATTATATAAAATTGGTGACTGTTATAAATTTCTGTGATGGCAAACTGAGTAAATACTAATACCAAAACTATATTGATAGAATAAATAAGTCTTTGAATTGTATTTAGAAATATCAAGCATCAAATAAAAACATCAGGGTACAGGGAATATACTGAATACCTAAGTCAAAAAGAATGTCATCTTTGTTTATATTTTAATCATCTTGGGTACTTATCTGTATCCTTTCAGCAACTCCATTAAGAATAATGTAGAAAATGTCAGTGTGTATGTGCACGTGCATGCGCCCAGAGGAAATCAATGGAACAAATCACCCAGCAGAAATGCTAAGCCATATGAAATCACTGCAGGGCCATTACAAGAAGATATCAAGTTGGCTCAGCTACCTTTATTCTGTATCTCTACATAATGCATTGATAAGCAGACAGGGTTGTATTATTCTCCATGTTGGTAGAGAACTGAACCTGGGAGTCTTGAACATCTGGGTTCAAATCCCACTCCTTAAACTTCTAGTTGTTTAATCAAGGGCACCATTCAAAGGACCTTATTAGGTCCTTTCCAATGCTAATATAATATGCTCATATTCTCATAAGAGATGAGGAAATTTTCCATATTAAAATTTAAAATTTATTTTAATTACAGCATGTGCTGCTATGATCCATTTTTCTCATTCCTATTATCTATAACCAACTCTTTCTTTCTCAATATATCATCTACATCAAACAAAATTGGAGATTAACAAATTCATCTTCAACTACGTGTCACCTTGCCAGAAAAATAAATAGAAAAATATTTTTTCCTAATGCAACATTAATAAATCTGAATCTAATCCGAATAATGTCTTCATAATAATCTTATTATTAGGGAAATCTCTACTACAGAAGAAACAAATGCATAAAAGGGAAATTAAACAAATTAGAAAATTTAAAATTAGCAAAAATTTATTGATATTATTAATTACAGTAAAGGATGAAAAACTTTCAACAACATACCAAAAAGCAGTATCATGTAGCCCCACTATCTTTAAAAATTCTTTCAGCTTTTTTTCTTTTTCTGCCACAATATGAATTGCCAAAAAGTATCCAAAAGGTGAAAAAGCTATAACTAGGTAAATTAGAATTACTCCTCGAGGAAAGTTATCTATGTCTATAACTGCAGTCTCTCCCATAACAACTGCTTTAGTGGACTCCAACTCTTCCCAGGCTGAATAATTGGTCTTCCACTATAAAAGAAAATAAAATTTCATTTTAATAAATTTGATTTCCAATAGTAATCCCTAGGAAAAATAGAGAATAACTAGAAAATAACTGGTCAATTAAGAACTGTAATAATCTCCAACAGACCACACTACTTAATTGAGTAAAATGAAAAACACTGATGTCACTATTCACCAAATGGAAAAATCTACCATAATCATACCTTACTCTGAAATATAAAATTAGATTTAGTATACTCAATTATATCAACAGCAAACCTATCAGAAATCATATGATCATATCAATAGATGCTGAAAAAGCTTTTGACAAAATACAGCACCCATTCCTATTAAAAACACTAGAGAGTGTAGGAATAAATGGACTGTTCCTTAAAATAATGAGCAGTATCTATCTGAAACCATCAACAAGCATTATACTCAATGGGGAGAGGCTAGAGGCATTTCCAATAAGATCAGGGGTCAAACAAGGGTGCCTATTATCTCTACTATTCAATATTGTATTAGAAATGTTAGCATCAGCAATTAGGGAAGAAAAACAAATTGAAGGAATTAGAATTGGGAAGGAAGAGACAAAACTCTCACTATTCGCAGATGACATGATGGTCTACCTAGAGAATCCCAAGAAATAATCTAAAAAACTACTGGAAACAATTAGCAATTTTAGCAAGTTGCAGGTTATAAAATAAACCCTCATAAATCCTCAACTTTTCTATATATGTCTAGCAAGAAACAGCAGGAAGAGCTAGAAAGAGAAATCCCATTCAAAGTAACCTGAGACAGTATAAAACAGTTGGGAGTCTATTTGCCAAGACAGACTCAGAAACTTTTTGAAAACAATTACAAAACACTTCTAACACAAATTAAATCAGATTTAAATAACTGGGCAAATACCAACTGCTCATGGATAGGGAGAGCTAATATAATAAAAATGACAATTCTACCAAAACTAAACTATCTGTTTAGTGCCCTACCAATCAAAATTCCAAAAAATTACTTTAATGAGCTAGAAAAAATTGTAAGTAAATTCATGTGGAGAAATAAAAAGTCAAGAATTGCCAGGAGCTTAATGAAAAAAAAATGCAAAGGTGGCTTAGCACTACCAGATCTAAAATTAGATTATAAAGCATCAGTCATCAAAACTGTTTGGTATTGGCTAAGAAATAGAGTGGTGGACCAGTGGAATAGACTAGGTGTAAAAGCAGGAGAGGATTATAGTAATCTGCTGTTTGATAAACCCAAAGAGTCTGGCCATTGGGATAAAAACTCCCTCTTTGACAACAACTGCTGGGATAATTGGAAGTTACTATGGAAGAAACTTAGATTAGACCAACACCTCACACCCTTTACCAAGATAAGATCCAAATGGTTACGGGACTTAGACATAAAAAACAATACTATAAGCAAATTAGAAGACCAAGGACTAGTCTACCTGTCAGATCTATGGAAAGGGGAACAGTTTATGACTAGGGAAGAGTTGGAGAACATCACTAAAAACCAATTAGATGATTTCGATTACATTAAATTAAAAAGCTTTTGCACAGATAAAACCAATGTAATCAAGATCAAAAGAAAAGTAGTAAATTGGGAAACAATCTTTACAACTAATGATTCTGACAAAGGACTCATTTCTAAAATATATAGAGAACTGAGTCATATTTTTAAAACAAAAAGCCATTCCCCAATTGACAAATGGTCAAAGGATATGCAAAGGCAATTTATAGATGAGGAGATCAAAGTAATCCATAGCCATATGAAAAAATGCTCTAAATCATTAATTATTAGAGAAATGCAAATTAAAGCTTCTCTGAGGTACCACCTCACACCTCTGACCAGTATGACCAGGAAGGATAATGATCATTGTTGGAAGGGATGTGGGAAATCTGGGACACTGTTACACTGTTGGTGGAGCTGTGAACTCATCCAACCCTTCTGGAGAGCTATTTGGAACTATGCCCAAAGGGCAACAAAAATGTGCATACCCTTTGACCCTGTCTATACCCTGAAGAGATGAGGAAAAAGGGTAAAAACATTACTTGTACAAAAATATTTATAGCAGCCCTGTTTGTGGTGGCAAAGAATTGGAAATCCAGTAAATGTCCTTCAATTGGAGAATGGCTTAGCAAACTGTGGTATATGTATGTCATGGAACACTACTGTTCTATTAGAAACCAGAAGGGATGGGATTTCAGGGAAACCTGGAGGGATTTGCATGAACTGATGCTGAGTGAGATGAGCAGAACCAGAAAAACACTGTACACCCTAACAGCAACACGGGAGTGATGTTCAACCTTGAAGGACTTGCTCATTCCATCAGTGCAACAATTGGGAACAATTTTGGGCTGTCTGCAAAGGAGAGTACCATCTGTAGCCATATAAGGAGCTGTGGAGTTTGAACAAAGTACAAGGACTATTCCCTTTAATTTGGAAAAAACACCAGATATCTTATTGTCTGATCTTGTTACCTCTGAGAATTCTGTTCTCTTTAAAGATATGATTTCTCTCTCATCACACCCAAATTGGATCAAGGTAAAACATGGAAACAAAGTAAAGACTGACAGAGTGCTATCTGTGGGGTGGGGGTGGGGGAGGGAAGCAAGATTGGGGGAAAATTGTAAAACTCAAATAATATCTTTAATAAAAATAAAAAACAAAGTGAAAAAAAGAAAAAGAAAATATAATAAATGGTAGGGGAGGAATGGATGGAGGGAATTACAATCAACAATAGCAACTGTGGGAAAATATGGAAGTAACTTCTCTGATGAACTTATGATAAAGATTGTGATTCACCCCAAAAACAGAGCTGATGATAGCAGAACCAGCACTTTTTTTCTCTTTCTTTCACTTTATTTCTCACGAGGTTTTATATTTTTGTGGGGGGGAGGGTGGATTATGTTTACTCTTACAAGACTATTTTAGTAATGTGTAAATAAATAAAAAATAAAGACAAAAAAAGTTTGTTGAACTGATTAAGAATTTTTTTTAATTGACAAAATCTATTTTCTCTCTCATAAAAACAGAAGTATAAAACCCTTGTAGAAAATGAGTAGTCAAGCAAAACTAATTCATTCTTTGACTATGCCCAAAAATATAAACAGCTCATTCTATAGCCTAAGTTCATCACTTTCTTTTTTCTTAAAAGCAATAGAATGTTTATTAAAGAAATTATTTGAGTTTTACAATTTTCCCCCAATCTTGCTTCCCTCCCCCCACCCCCACCCCACAGATAGCACTCCGTCAGTCTTTACTTTGTTTCCATGTTGTACCTTGATCCAAATTGGGTGCCATGAGAGAGAAATCATATCCTTAAAGAGAACAGAATTCTCAGAGGTAACCAGATCAAACCATAAGACATCTGGGTTTTTTTTTCCAAATTAAAGGGAATAGTCCTTGTACTTTGTTCAAACTCCTCAGCTCCTTATCTGGATACAGATGGTACTCTCCTTTGCAGACAGCCAAAAATTGTTCCCAATTGTTGCACTGATGGAATGAGCAAGTCCTTCAAGGTTGAACATCACTCCCATGTTGCTGTTAGGGTGTACAGTGTTTTTCTGGTTCTGCTCATCTCACTCAGCATCAGTTCATGCAAATCCCTCCAGGTTTCCCTGAAATCCCGTCCCTCCTGATTTCTAATAGAACAATAGTATTCCATGACATACATATACCACAGTTTGCTAAACCATTCCCCAATTGAGGGACATTTACTGGATTTCCAATTCTTTGCCACCACAAACAGGGCTGCTATAAATATTTTTGTACAAGTAATGTTTTTACCCTTTTTCCTCATCTCTTCAGGGTATAGACCCAGTAGTGGTATTGCTGGGTCAAAGGGTATGCACATTTTTGTTGCCCTTTGGGCATAGTTCCAAATAGCTCTCCAGAAGGGTTGGATGAGTTCACAGCTCCACCAACAGTGTAACAGTGTCCCAGATTTCCCACATCCCTTCCAACAATGATCATTATCCTTCCTGGTCATACTGGCCAATCTGAGAGGTGTGAGGTGGTACCTCAACAAAGCTTTAATTTGCATTTCTCTAATAATTAATGATTTAGAGCATTTTTTCATATGGCTATGGATTGCTTTGATCTCCTCATCTGTAAATTGCCTTTGCATATCCTTTGACCATTTGTCAATTGGGGAATGGCTTTTTGTTTTAAAAATATGATTCAGTTCTCTATATATTTTAGAAATGAGTCCTTTGTCAGAATCATTAGTTGTAAAGATTGTTTCCCAATTTACTACTTTTCTTTTGATTTTGATTACATTGGTTTTATCTGTGCAAAAACTTTTTAATTTAATGTAATCGAAATCATCTAATTGGTTTTTAGTGATGTTCTCCAACTCTTCCTTAGTCATAAACTGTTCCCCTTTCCATAGATCTGACAGGTAGATTGGTCCTTGATCTTCTAATTTGCTTATAGTATTGTTTTTTATGTCTAAGTCCCGTAACCATTTGGATCTTATCTTGGTAAAGGGTGTGAGGTGTTGGTCTAATCTAAGTTTCTTCCATAGTAACTTCCAATTATCCCAGCAGTTGTTGTCAAAGAGGGAGTTTTTATCCCAATGGCCAGACTCTTTGGGTTTATCAAACAGCAGATTACTATAATCCTCTCCTGCTTTTACACCTAGTCTATTCCACTGGTCCACCACTCTATTTCTTAGCCAATACCAAACAGTTTTGATGACTGATGCTTTATAATCTAATTTTAGATCTGGTAGTGCTAAGCCACCTTCATTTGCATTTTTTTCATTAAGCTCCTGGCAATTCTTGACTTTTTATTTTTCCATATGAATTTACTTACAATTTTTTCTAGCTCATTAAAGTAATTTTTTGGAATTTTGATTGGTAGGGCACTAAACAGATAGTTTAGTTTTGGTAGAATTGTCATTTTTATTATATTAGCTCTACCTATCCATGAGCAGTTGATATTTGTCCAGTTATTTAAATCTGACTTAATTTGTGTGAGAAGTGTTTTATAATTGTTTTCAAAAAGATTCTGAGTCTGTCTTGGCAAATAGACTCCCAAGTATTTTACACTGTCTGAGGTTACTTTGAATGGAATTTCTCTTTCTAGCTCTTCCTGCTGTTTCTTGCTAGTCATATATAGGAAAGTTGAGGATTTATGGGGGTTTATTTTATAACCTGCAACTTTGCTAAAATTGCTAATTGTTTCCAGTAGCTTTTTAGATTATTTCTTGGGATTCTCTAGGTAGACCATCATGTCATCTGCGAATAGTGAGAGTTTTGTCTCTTCCTTCCCAATTCTAATTCCTTTAATTTCTTTTTCTTCTCTAATTGCTCATGCTAACATTTCTAATACAATATTGAATAGTAGTGGTGATAATGGGCACCCTTGTTTAACCCCTGATCTTATTGGGAATGCCTCTAGCCTCTCCCCATTGAGTATAATGCTTGTTGATGGTTTCAGATAGATACTGCTCATTATTTTAAGGAACAGTCCATTTATTCCTACACTCTCTAGTGTTTTTAATAGGAATGGATGCTGTATTTTGTCAAAAGCTTTTTCAGCATCTATTGATATGATCATATGGTTTCTGATAGGTTTGTTATTGATATAATTGAATATACTAACAGTTTTCCTAATATTGAACCAACCCTGCATTCCTGGAATAAATCCTACTTGATCATAATGTATTATCCTAGTGATGACTTGTTGTAATCGTTTTGCTAAGATTTTATTTAGGATTTTTGCATCTATATTCATGAGGGAAATAGGTCTATAATTTTCTTTCTCTGTTTTAACTCTTCCTAGTTTAGGTAGCAGTACCATATTGGTTTCATAGAAAAAGTTAGGCAGAGTTCCATCTTTCCCTATTTTTCCAAAGAGTTTATATAGAAGTGGAACCAATTGTTCCTTAAATGTTTGGTAGAATTCACTTGTGAATCCATCAGGCCCTGGAGATTTTTTTTTAGGGAGTTCACTAATGGCTTGTTGAATTTCTTTTTCTGAGATAGGATTGTTCAAGTATTTAATCTCTTCTTCATTTAACCTGGGCAACTTATATTTTTGTAAATATTCATCCATTTCACTTAGATTATCAAATTTATTGGCATAAAGTTGGGCAAAATAATTTCGAATTATTACTTTAATTTCCTCCTCATTGGTGGTGAGTTCACCTTTTTCATTTATAATACTAGCAATTTGGTTTCTTCTTTCTTTTTTTTAATCAAATTGACCAGAGGTTTATCAATTTTATTGGTTTTTTCATAATACCAACTTTTGGTTTTATTTATTAATTCAATAGTTATTTTGCTTTCAATTTTATTAATTTCTCCTTTGATTTTTAAAATTTCTAATTTGATATTTGGGGATCTTTGATTTGTTCTTTCTCTAATTTTTTTAGTTGCATGTTTAGTTCATTGATTTCCTCTTTCTCCAATTTATTCATATAGGCATTTATAGCTATACTATATCTCCTGAGAATTGCTTTGAATGAATCCCATAGGTTTTGGTATATTGTTTCATTATTATCATTATCTAGGATAAAATGATTAATTCTTTCTATAATTTGTTTTGTGGTCCACTCATTTTTTAAGATGAGGTTATTCAGTTTCCAATTTGCTCTGGGTCTATATCTCCTTGGCCCAGTATTGCATATGACTTTTATTGCATTGTGATCTGAGAAAGATGTATTCATTATTTCTGCCTTTCTGCAGTTGATCATTAGGTTTTTATGTCCTAGTACATGGTCAATTTTTGTATAAGTTCCATGTACTGCAGAGAAAAAGGTATATTCCTTCCTATCCCCATTCAGTTTCCTCCATAAGTCTACCATATCTAATTTTTCTAACAATCTATTTACCTCCCTAATTTCTTTCTTGTTTGTTTTATGATTTATCTAGATCTGATAGCGGGAGGTTGAGGTCTCCTACTAGTGGAGTTTTGCTGTCTATGTCTTCCTGTAATTCTTTCAGCTTCTCCTCTAAGAATTTGGGTGCTGTCCCACTGGGTGCATATATATTCAATATTGAAATGACTTTATTGTCTATAGTACCTTTTAGGAGGATAAAGTTTCCTTCCTTATCTCTTTTAACGCTATCTATTTTTGCTGCTGCTTTGTCTGAGATAAGGATTGCTACCCCTGCTTTTTTTACTTCAGCTGAAGCAAAATATACTTTGCTCCAACCTTTTACCTTTACTCTATATGTATCTCTCTGCTTCAAATGAGTTTCTTGTAAGCAGCATAGTGTAGGATTCTGGTTTTTAATCCACTCTATTTGCTTACGTTTTAAGGGAGAGTTCATCCCATTCACATTTAAGGTTATGATTACTAATTCTTTATTGCCCTCTGTGCTATCTTCCCTCTGTTTGTATTTTTCCCCCCTTTACCCCCCTTTTATCCATATTCCCCAGTATTTTGTTTTTGAATAACACCCCCTTCAGTGTGTTTGCCCTCCTATATCACTCCCTCCCCTTTCTTTCCTCTTTCCCTGTTCCCTTCCCTTCCTTTTGTTATTTCCCCTTATTTCCTCCACTCCCCTTCCCTTTCTCTGTCCCCCCTCCCCTTTTCCCCTTTTACTTCTTGAAAGGTTAGATGTTTTATAAGGTAACTGAGTATGTGTAGGTTGACTTAAGCCAAGTCTGATGAGAAGAAGATTCAGGTGTTTCTCCTCTACTCCCTTCTTCCCCTCTATTACCATAGGTTTTTTGTACCTCTTAGTGTAATGAGATTTGTCCCATTCAATCCCCTCCCTCCTCCTGTCTCTTTCCTGTCCCCCTTTTTAGGGAAGTAGTGTATTTTTTTTTAGATCATTCTATCTAAGTCATAGAAAATTCTGAGTGTCTGACCCTTCTAGTTCAGTATATTCTGTTGAATAGAGTCCAAATTCCTGAGAGTTATTAGAGTCTTTCTGCCCGGTGGAGTTAAAGCCAGTTACGTCCCATTAGATATCAGTCTCCTGGATAGGTCATGGATGTCCAGCATTTCTGGCTAGGTATATTCTCTCTGTTAGAGTTACATTTCTCAGGATTCTCAGGATTTATGAGAGTCTCTACCCCCCCCCCCCCACCCCATGCTGGGATATAGCCAGTTTCAACTTGCTGGATTACATTTTTTTCCTTTTACTGCCCCCCCCCTTTTTTTTTACCTTTTCATGTGTCTCTTCAACCTCCTGTTTGATATCCAAATTTTCTTTAGCTCTGGTCTTTTCATCAGAAATTTTTGGAATTCTTCCATTTCGTTAAATGCCCATCTTTTTCCCTGAAAGAGAAGGCTCAGCTTTGCAGGAAAGTAGATTCTTGGCTGCATTCCCAGCTCCCGTACTCTTCGAAATATCTCATTCCAGGCCCTTCGATCCCTTAAAGTTAGTGCAGCCAGGTCCTGCATGATCCTTACTGTGGCTCCTTGATATTTAAATTGTTTCTTTCTGGCTGCTTGCAGGATTTTCTCTTTTATCTGATAGTTCTGGAGTTTGGCCACAACATTCCTTGGTGTTTTCCTTTTAGGATCTTTTTCTGGTGGGGATCAATGTACTCTTTCAATAACTACTTTGCCCTGCGATTCCATGATGTCAGGGAAGTTTTCCATCACTATATCCTGTAATATTAAGTCCAGGCTTTTTTTCCTCTTCAATGTTTTCAGTAAGTCTTATAATTTTCAGGTTCCCCCTCCTCGATCTATTCTCGAGGTCAGTGGTTTTACTGATGAGGTATTTCACATTTGCTTCTATTTTTTCTATTTTTTGATTTTGTTTAACTGACTCTTGCTGTCTCGTGGAGTCATTAGTTTCTGTAGACTCCATTATTTTGGCGGGGGAGGAGTTTTCTTCATTAACCTTTTCCAATTGGTCGATTCTACTTTTGAAAAGAGCTTTCCATTTGACCAATTGAGGTTTTGAGAAAATTAATTTCTTTTTGCATTTGCTCATTTGACGATCTGAGAGAATTATTCTCATTTTGCAAGGTATTAATTGTCTCCCCCAAATTTTCCAGTTGATTTTTAAACTCCTTCCTTATTTCTTCAAGGAAGTCTTTCTGTGCTGGAGACCAGATTGTATTCTCCTCAGAGGTTCCAGGTCTCTCTGGGTTGGAGTCTTTCCCTTCCAGGAATTTTTCTATGGATCCACCTTTCCGCTGACCCTTCTTCATTATGCTAAGACCTTGAGTTGGGTGGGGCTGGTTCACCTGGGTTTGGGATCTCTAAAGGCTTTACTGAGTGCAGTTTCTCTGGCTGGCCAGTAGGAGGAGGTGGTTGCCCTCTCTGGGGTGTCTGTGACCTTGGTTGCAAGGCCTTCTCCCTTTGCTTGAGGGAGGGAATTGGAGCTATTGAATTCTTTTGCCTTCAATCAATGGTGGGCTTTACCCTGACCTGAGGTGATTCTTCAGCTGGGCTGGTTCTTTTTCTCACACATCTGGGCCTGAGGCAGAAATAATTTGCATTTGTTTGAGAAGAGGCCTCAGTGCAATGGAGGCGTGGGCTCAGAGTTTCTCAGACCTGAGGAGCCCAGGGATGGTGTCCGCAGCTCTCCTGCACCAGACCTCTCCCTGCAGCCCCTTCCCCAAGCTCCAGGGGGACAGCACCAACACCAGCACCTCTGCTTCCCCTTCGTCCAGCCCCACCGCTGATCCAGCAGGTCCGGCTCTCAGGCCTTCAGACTCCCGGTTCCGATTCAGCTGTTGGTCTGGCTGATCTTCCCTGGAAGCTCAGAC